>NC_134487.1:219096444-219126530 GCF_040206685.1 Ascaphus truei
CTCCTCACTCCCTCCCGATCAGGCGCGCGGCGGTCATTTTTTAAAAGAAATTAGCATGACCCCGGTTCTAGCGCGGTCGGATCGGGTGGCCCCCGAGGACCGCGCTATAACGGGGTTTAGCTGTATGTATTATACCCACTGTACAAATCAATGGGTGAAGGGTTGGTATCGGGCCAGGGTGGGTTAACCCCTTAATTACTGTCGCAGTTATTATCCGCTAAGGTGATTAAGGGGTTAGGGGACATTACATTGGCTTTTTTTTATTCTTTTGTATGTTTTGTAGCACTGGAGGGGGACATGGGCAGGATGAGGATGAAGACAGCATTCATCGTCGGTGCATGGAAAAGGTAAGTGCAATATGTATTGTATTTACTGTATTTATTGTGATTCAAGTCTTGTAAATGGGCAAATGCATTATTATCCATATGTGGATAATAGTAATTTTGCCCATTACTGTATTGTATGTGTTAGGAGGCGGGGGGGAGGTTGTATTCATTTTAAAATATTGTTTATTTTTGGGGGTACACAATTGGTATCGCAGGCCCGCGGGGACACCCGGACACCCGCGGGGACCCCGGGACGTCCGCGGGGATCATCCGTGGATTCAGCCGGGAACACCCACCGGCCTGTTGTGTGGATGGTGTGGCTGCAAATGTAAACAAAGTAATTTTTCTAAGTCCTGAACCTTTTGCGCCTGCCTTGGGCATGTTTTTTCAAGCGCGTTTTTAAAGAACGATCTCTTAGTGTAGCTTAGAGAATCCTGCAGACTGGCAGAAATCAGCGTATTTAGCTGATCGTACGTGTTTGGTGGGAGTTAGAAAAAATTCTGCATAAAAGCCTGTTTAAGAGCGTAAAGTGCCTCTTAGTGCTGCTCTGTGAATTGCGCTAAGCGCAATATCACGTTCTTAAAGCACTTTGCGCTCTTAAAGCCACTTTACGGAGCTTAGTGCATAGCCCCCATTGTGGCATCAAGCCAGCAGGTTGCCTTAGAAGTCCTGAGCTGTAAATTCCACAGCTCATTTACAGTGAAACACTACACGCATACTAAGTGGAGTGCTATAATAAAATGAGTGTTTCCCTGCCTCCGGTGTTCTAAATGAAAGCCCAATTATTCCTATCATGTTTAATACATCAATATAGGGGAACTTTCATTCATCAATTTTTATGAAATGTTATAAAAATTGCGTTATGTTTGTTTTATATGTTTCTATCTGAACTATGCACACGGCCACTTTCAGAGCGCTAGGAGCTTCCTAACAGAAGTTAACAAAAAGCCGCTTTTTATTCTCTAAGCGTGGGACTTAGAAACATTTTACTCTCGCCACCTTATGGAGAGTGGGAGAGACTCCGAACCCTTATACTGGGTTCTGGGGGTTTGGGTTCTGGGGGTTCTGGGGACCCTGGAATGTTATTTATCCCCCTGCCCTGTCTTACTGTTATGGTCTGTGCTGAACCAGGGAGACCTGGCGGTGAGCCGCCTAACTGCTTCCTACTGTAGGGAGGATTTTGTCTGGTGGTCTGTGTCTTCATGTCCCCAGGAATCTGGTAGGATACCTGGGTTCAGTTTTGGGGTAACCAGCAACTCTGGTCCCCATCTACCCAAACACACCTGACAACATTTTTACCGTAAAATCCTCCCTGAAACTCACGCCCTGCGAATCTCCACTGGTTGGCACTCCTGGAACAGTAAAACACACATAAATCTTTTATTACAATGCAGTTAACATGACATAACTGGGTTGACAAGCTGACACTTCAAACTCCCCGATATGGCTCAGGGGCACCCAGTCAGGCATAACATTTTTATTTTTTGCCTGGTACCCCTTCACAATCACAAACTAAGAAAGCAGATTTGATAGACTTATAAATAGCAGTGGAGTACAATGAGTATAATGAGTATAATAAAAGCCACTCTACAATGTGACAATACTGAACATGCAAATTATGTATTCAATATATACACTTTCAAGGTTCATGTACAGTAGTTATTAAAATGTTTAAAAGTATTCTCAAAATATATATGTTAAATTATATAAACATTTGAGATATTGACATATCTAAGGGGTTAATCACTTAACTTCAGTTATTGACTTAACGCTGGTCAAGAGATTTTGCATGTGTAGCTATTTGCAAAGCTTCGAAAATATGACAAAATCGCTTGAATACAGCCTTTTAATGAGCGTTAGCACTCTTGCTATAACAAGCTGTTCAGTAGCTGAAAAAAACCCAAACTTGTATTTTTTGCAAGCAACTGCTATTCACAAAGCTCCGAGATGCAAATAGCGGGTTAAAAACTCGCATTTTGTTTCTCGCTATCTAAGGGGTGGTGAGATCAGAATCATAATTTGCATCTTATGGAGCTTCTATTATTTTTACTGCATAGAATTGAATCCAGTGGTCTCTTGCGCTGACCCACCATCATTTCAGCTCCGGAGACCCCTTGTTTCAAACGTATGTAATAAAAATAAAATTATAGCCTAGCTTCATTACCTTAGTGGCTAACCGCTAAGGTAATGAAGAGGTGTGATGGAGCAGCCTGTAGGTGAGGTCAGATCAGATTCCACACATGCTATTTTTATGGTAAACCATGCGTTGAGTGATTTTATTCGCCACAAAAACAATTAAAACATTGGGGCTACTGCCCCTTTAAGGCAAAACATAAATCATAAAATAAATACCTATTCCTGTTAGGGAAAATAATGCCAGCCAATCAGAATGGCTGTGCTTCATTTGCCTTTAAGATGACGTCATCAAAAGACGCTATAAAGATGGTGGCGAAAGTGGCATCCGATGCCCCATACTGGGCCTGTAACTCGGGAAGCAGGGGGTCTCTGAGCCAGAAATCAATGTGGTTCAGCTCAGGAGACCCCCTGCTCCCACACACTATTATTAAAATGTACATTAATGCTGCTTCATTACCATAGCGGATAGCCGCTACGGTAATGAATTATTATTTATTGTTGTGTGTGTTTTGACAGTAGTGTACATGTGTAGGGGGTCTGCAGAGCTGAACCGCATTGGTTTCAGCCTCGGGACCCCCTACTTCAGGAGATACAGGCCCCAATATCGGGTGCCGGTACCCACTGCAGAATTTAAATGTCCCGGTCACGTGATGCAGAAGCTTTAAAGTGCAGGGGATACCGGCACCCCTTAACGGGGCCTGTATCTCCTGAAGTAGGGGGTCCCCGTACCTGAAACCAATGTGGTTCAGCTCCGGAGACCCACTGCTCATGTACACTATTATTAAAATGTATATTGTTAATGCACGATCACCTGTAACAGCTGTGCATGGAGATGCAGAATCTCCATGCAAATGTTACAGGCGGCTTTTTTTCCCTATCAGCTATTGTACGTGAACTTTAAGCACGATAGCAGGGGGGAAATAAACAACACGCACGATATGGCAAATTTGAGCTAGTATGATACAAAATAGGCTGATCTCCTTAGTGAATCGCGCCTCCGGCTTAATTTTTTAGCAGGCGTTTTATTTTTTTTCAGGCCAGCGCAATAGCTTGCTGCTTAGCGCATAGCCCCCTCAGAGTTTCTGAGGTGTTGGGTTGGGAGGGTTAACTCAAGTAACCCCATCCTAGTGTGAAGTCCGGGGCATTTGGCAAATGGTTGCCCTGCCCAGACGTACTGTCGCCATGTAGAGGGGTTGGGTCCCATATGCTAAGTGGCAAAGGTGCTAGGTTAGCGCATGCCCTTAGCAGAATAGGATGCCACCCATGCCAAGTTTCTGAAGTATTAGCAACTCTGGGATAGGTGGGGAAAGTTATTTCCACGGAGAGATTGGCTGCACTTGTTAGGTAAAGGTTTCTGAACCCTATAAGAATTTCTGCAGCCCATCAGGAATCAGACTCCCCTGAGATGCATAAGATTCATCAAGCTTCATAAGTTTCATCAAGATTCCAAGTGCCATTACAGCAGCGGCAGATTTGAGAAAGAACCAAGGCTTTCGGGAGTAATTAAAACTTGGAAAATTAAAGTAAATAAGGCACCTGGCCCTGATTGCATACATCCAAGAGTTCTCAAGGAGTTAAGCTCAGTAATAGCCAAACCAATATATGTAATATTCAAGGACTCCATTTCCACAGGCTCAGTACCACAAGATTGGTGTAAAGCAGATGTGGTGCCTATATTTAAAAAGGGAGCTAGATCACAACTGGGGAATTACAGACCTGTAAGCCTGACTTCAATAGTTGGGAAACAACTTGAAGGTTTAATACAGGATAATATTCAGGAATACTTCATGGAAAAGAAAATTATTAGTAATAGTCAGCATGGATTTATGAAGGATAGATCATGCCAACCTAACCTTATTTGTTTCTTTGAGGAGGTAAGTAGGAATTTAGACCAGGGTAATGCAGTTGATGTGGTCTACTTAGATTTTACAAAGGCTTTTGATATGGCTTCACACAAGAGGTTGGTGTACAAAATAAAGAAAATTGGACTCAGTAATAATAAATGCACCTGGATTGAAAACTGGTTAAAGGACAGACAACAGAGGGTTGTCATAAATGGGAACTTTTTCAGGTTGGGCTAAAGTCGTGAGTGGAGTGCCTCAGGGATCGGTACTGGGGCCCCTGCCTTTTAACTTGTTTATTAATGACCTTGAGTTTGGTATCGAGTGCAAAGTCTCCATCTTTTCTGATGATACTAAATTCTGTAAGGTAATAGAATCAGAGCAGGATGTAATTTCTCTTCAGAAGGACTTGGAGAGACTGGAAACGTGGGCAGGTAAATGGCAAATGAGGTTTAATACAGATAAAGGTGTAAGGTTATGCATTTGGGCAGCAAGAATAAAAAGGCGACTTACAAATTAAATGGGGATAAATTGGGGGAATCCTTGATGGAGAAGGATTTAGGAGTGCTTGTAGACAGCAGGCTTAGCAATAGTGCCCAAAGTCATGCAGTAGCTGCAAAGGCAAACAAGATCTTTTATTGCATCAAACGGGCAATGGATGGAATGGAAGAAAACATAATTATGCCCCTTTACAAAGCATTAGTAAGACCACACCTTGAATATGGAGTAAAATTTTGGGCACCAATCCTAAGAAAAGACATTATGGAACTAGAGAGAGTTCAGAGGAGAGCCACCACATTAATAAAGGGGATGAACAATCTAACTTATGAGGAGAGGCTAGCTGAATTAGATTTATTTACATTAGAAAAGAGGCGTCTAAGTGGGGATATGATAACTATATACAAATATATTCGGGGACAATACAAGGAGCTTTCAAAAGAACTATTCATCCTACGGGCAGTACAAAGGACTCGGGGACATCCCTTAAGGTTGGAGGAAAGGAGATTTCACCAGCAACAAAGGAAAGGGTTCTTTACAGTAAGGGCAGTTAAAATGTGGAATTCATTACCCATGGAGACTGTGATGGCAGATACAATAGATTTGTTCAAAAAAAGGTTGGACATCTTTTTAGATAGGAAAGGTATACGGGATATACCAAATAAGTATACAGTACATGGGACGGATGTTGATCCAGGGATTAATCCGATTGCCAATTCTTGGAGTCAGGACGGAATTTATTTTTCCCCTTATGAGATATCATTGGATGATATGACTCTGGGTTATTTTCTTTGCCTTCCTCTTGCTCAATAAGAAAGTATAGATATAGGATAAAGTATCTGTTGTCAAAATTTAGCATAGGACCCTGAATCTGTCTGTTTTCATGCTGTTTCATTAATAAATCATTTTTATTGGTTATCTGCCTTCAGCCCTATCACTTGCTGTGATCAGCCTTTTCTCCGATTTTTGCTATACTGTACTTACCTGGACTAAAGCACGCTCCTATAGGATCCAGCTAACTCCACTATTTATTTATTTCTACGGAACTTCCTCCTGTTGCCAGTGTGCTTCTCACATTCCTCCAGCCTTCCAGAGGCCGGGTAGAGGCATGTGCTTTCATCTTGGATGAGTGGTTGGTTTCCCTTCACTTACCCTTGTTAGCACAGTTAGACCCCCTCATTGGTCTTATCTTATGGGGTTTTAATAGGAGTGAGTTGACTTCATTAATACACCTTATTGTGCACGTGGATAGAATTGTGTTTCATACTTGGATCCTGGATTTACCTTATACATTGTATACCACACAGTGCCGTTTTTTGTAGCACCAGTTAGGGGACTGTTCCCCATTCCCCTAAATTTAGCATATGTTGAACTTGGTGGACATACGTCTGTTTTCAACCTCATCTACTATGTAACTATGTAACTACTATTCACTATATGTAATTCCCGCTCCTGGGAAATTATTCCTACAGACTTTATTTTACACGATTTCGTTCTGGAAACAAATTATTTCATTTCCCCTCATCCCAGTAAGTGTATTTTAACTGTAATTGTGGAACATTGTGTGTATGTCCTTTCATGAAATAAATTACCATTTATTTTACCTCCTTGTTTTGCTCAATCATATGATCCCGGTATAAATGTATATATGTATAAATGTATGTATAAGTGTTGATAAACCTGGTCTCCTGTGACAAAGTTCCTTCAAGACTTTGACTGTTTCCTACTTTGTACATGTTTGTAGCTGTAACCTGTAATGTTGTCAATACATTTTGTGCCCAGGACATACTTCGTACAGTAACTCTCAATTAATTTTTCCTGGTAAAATAGTTTATCAATAAATATATGGCTTCTCCAGTGGTTGTGGCCAGACCTGCACATTTGGCTTACAATACCATTGTTCTGGCCATATACTGCACCGACACACTTTATTCGAGCAAATACCCGGTATGTACCTGGCAGATACCTGGAATGCGCCGCTCCTCACCTCTGACAAGCCCCGTTGCGTTTGCCTTCCCAGCCATGGTTCATGCCTGGCTGACGGGCGGCTGATCTGTTAAATGATAATGATTAGGATTTAATAGGCTGCAATGCTTCGCGTGTCTACCAGATGGCATAAATTCATGAATTGTAATGCAGTATATATATATATACTGTGCAGTATTGCAGCCAGCGGGAATAAAATGCTTCAATCCCTGCCTGGAAAATAACTCAATGCACTCGGGCAGAAAACAGTCACAAACCTCAATACACCCGGGTATACCCGAATTCGTGGGACTAGCCGAGCTCGAATAAAGTGTGTCGCCAGAGTACAGTCCTTCCAGAAGTAAAAGAGCAAGACACTCTAAGTTAGTGTTATTTTCTTTTTCAAGCTCTTGGTGGCCATTATTTTTGTTTTATTATTTTGTTAATAAAAAACAAGTTGTCCACAGTTTTGTGATTGTTTTAACATCTTTACATTCTTGCCTATAAACAGATATTGCTAGGGCCATGACTGGGTACTGCCCTTTCCACATGGGTGGTGGCTGATAATCTTCTGATGACATAGGTAAGGAGTATAATGGGGGTTAAATTGGTTAAAGAGATTAAGGGCGATTACAGTAGGAAGTTGGTTTAAATGGGAAATCCACATTAATAACCTTCATCCTCCAGTGCTAAACTACTCTATTTTAAGCTCCAGGACCCCCTGGTTCTTGAGATACCTACTTGTGAAGTTGCCAGTATTACTTACAGATTTTTAAAGGGAATTTAAATAGCCACACAATAGGAAGTTTATGTACCCTCTATCCAAAAGTGATTACATAAATAACACCAGCAAATCATCATAAATGACATATAATAGGTAAATAAATAAGTCAATATCTTATTTCATCATCTAAAAAATATAGAAGGAACTAGCACTCACCCTGTCTAACACAATTCTGCTAGAGGTGCTATGATGAAGGGGCCAGGGGGCCTTGATTCTTTGCTCTATTGTGCATATATAACAGTGTGGTCTACTGACATTCCATCTCCATGTGTGCTTTTTTTTCTGTTTTGCTGCTTTTTTGATACATTAAATATGAAACTTGGTGAGACCAAAAGCAAAACGCAAGTCCTTCATCATTATTTTTGAGTGCTGATCCTGTTTGGTTTTTATTTCATCATCTCCCCACAGTGCACAAAGATCCATTGGGCCCCTTGGTGAGACTTTTATTATCGAGGATTGGTTCCTCTAATGAATTATTGTTTGAATATGTGGATGGATTTGTACAGCCTGTACCCTCTTTTCTTGGGGACATGAAGCATTTTTGGAATTTAGTGAATTTGATCAATTGTAAATCAACATATATGTGGGTCACCATGGATGTTTATTCATTATATTTCTCTATTAGACATAAGGATGGAATGAAGGCCATGATTAATTATTTGGTCAATTACAGTGTTTACTCCACGTTACAGATATATTTTCTGCTCAGGGCAATAGATGAATTATTATTAACTGTGAGAGGGCTCAATAGACTGGAGTATACTTTTCTATCAAATTAAATGAAATAAATACAATTTAATTTTCTTCTTGCAAAACAATGGATACATGATGAAAACAAAATCTTAAATTATAGGCAGTTTGGTAAAACCAGCAGAGTTTAGTCCAATAGCTAGTCTGAACACATCAAGATCCAGGACTTGACTGATTAGTAAGGCTTGTGGTAGCTTTTTATAACCTTCAGTAAGCCCCACCCCTACACTGTATTAATATCAATTTAGTCTTACTTTTACACATTGACAACTATCCAGAGAGGGTCCGGTGCTTCAGACACAATATGCTATGTCAGTAGTATGGATAAATAATTTTACGTCCAGAACCTCTTTATTCAGAGAATAAATGCAATATGTATATAGGTAGAACTTTATGGGAAGAATAGTGCCCAATAATGTCTCAATAGGATCACCACATACAGATGCAGTGGCCGTTATTCGAAAATGTCACGTGTTTTGTATACCTCAGAATACCGATGTCACGGCGTGTGATTTCTTCCAACCTTACCGCCTTAAGACGTGTGTTGACGCGTGTTTTTATTGAGTGCAGAAAATTGCATTTTAGTGTTCTGGTTTTTAAACACCTGCAAATTGACGGATACACGAAGAATTGCACCCAAAGAAATCAGAATCCATGAAATTCAAACAAATCAACCGCGGTAAACACAGGTGTGCCTGGTGTGATTGGCGGCATGAATGCCGCGTGGATTACTGCAGAGCACATGAAAACGGCTCCGAGAAATATACGAATAATGGCCGTTGCATCTGTACACAAAAATGTGGCACAATAAACATCTCCCACAATAAAGAAATTGGATTTGATTACATAACTCAAGGTGGTAAAAAAGGTTAACTCATATGGTTCTGTTATGGATTACAGGTATTTTATGGCATATAACGCATAATTAATACAGGTCACAGGTATATATATATATATAGTATCATTATATGGCCTAGTACAGCTTAGAGCATATTGTCAAAATCCTAGCTATTTTTTCTTAGAAATAATAGGTTGTTTTGCTGAGAAGTGGCAGGATATTGGGACAAGTTACATATGCATAAAAAGAGGAACTAACTCACGTAAACAGGCCGTGGTCTAACGGTAAATGTTGAAATATATCATACGTAAGTAACTGTAATTCCTACTGTTAAACAAGATATGTCAGTGACCACAGAGTATGGTAATATAACACATAGGCAGCAAACAATAAGATGCTATATAGGTTTGCGTGACTCCATGTTGAATCAGAACCGAACCGAGGTGGGAAGCCACACGGATGAGACTTAGCTGAGACTGGCTGACCTATCATAATATCTTTTAGTTTGTGAGTATGACAATGCATATTAGCTATATAATCTCTGCATAGTTAGAAATGGATTGTTAGCATACTGTAACTGCTAGCCGTTATCTTACAAGAAGCTTGTTGTGATATTTCTGATTATTGTTGTGATACAATAAATGACACACCTTATCTTATACAAACTCTGAGTGACCTTTCTTTATAATAATCTCACAATACTCTTTCATATCTGAGAGTGTGGCCGAGACTCTACAAGTACGACATTGTGGTTAGTGCTCTCTGCTTAGGGCAGGATATAATTTATCACAAGGCATTACTTGGGAGAGGAAGGTAGGCAAAGACCCAGATTATGGCGCCCAAACGTGGTTAATTACTCATGAGTTGTATAAATAAGTCATAAATCTTATGTTACCCATTTAATCTTGAAAGTACACGTGTATGCTATTTCCTCTTTATAATAGAGAAGGTACAATTTTCATTATATATATATATATATATAATATATCATGGCTGTTATAGATTTTGCACGAGCTGCAGATCTGAATGTTTTAATGAGAAGTCAGTATCATAGAGATCTGATTAATGGTGAAACTCTGGCATTTGAAATTCAATTTGGCCCGTGGTGACCTGGGGCAAGATACTGCTATCTAACAATAGACACCACAGCTGATCCAGAAACATATCGATACATACAACAGGCATATAACCCGTTGACACACACGATCATTAATTTGACACATAATGCAGCGACTTTCATTTTGGGGCAACAGCCTGTGATTGCTACAGGCGTGGACAGACATTGTCCTATTAATTCTGGTGCGAAATATGGGGAGAATCGCACACACTTATTTACACCAGTTACATTACCTGAGTTAACACACGCTGCACGGGATGTTGCAACAGAGCGTGCTAATGCTACTGCAGAAATCACACTGCTAAGAGAAATTATTAATGTCCTCTTAGCAACAAGAGGAGCTCAAGCGTTAATTGACGTACCAGCTCGGGTACAAGTTTGTATCCCTATGACCAATATTAAAGCGACAATTGGTCAGTTACCAACTAATCCAAAAGACATTATATTGTGGCTTAATGAGAGAACGCACTCTTTAGATGGAGTGTATCCTACACCGAACGCACACCAGAAACTTGCTTTAGTGAATTCCTTGCTACCTGCGGGTTTGTCAATCACATTGGCTGAAGCACGAGACTGGGATTCAGTCATCAGCAATGTGTATGAGAAAACCCACGGAAAAGTTACTATTTCATCATTGGCAGATACACTAGGACAGGTTAATAAGACTAGTGGGATTGTAGCAGCTTATATTTTAGGGTTACGCTTTACACAAGGCAACCATGAGATTGTTTGGGGTTGTCTTAAGGCATTGATTAAGGGCCAGGGTTTGCTGTTAGACCTTGAAAGACAAATACGATGTTTACCAGTAGAACAAAAACCAATTATGGTTCCTGAAATTTTGAAAAATACCTATACTCTCGTTGGCAGGAGTTTAACCGGGGAGCCAGTGGGATCACCTAAGCCACAAACCAGTGACAGGAAACCTGAGCGATCAAACACAGACAAAGGGAGAAATTTTCCTGTCCAAGACAGGAAGTGGAGACCCCCGTTCACTCAATATCAGACTCCAGTTTATCCTAGAGACGAGCAGTGGGACGGAAGAGGTAATTTTCAAAGAGATAATAGGAGTTTTCAAACTCAGACACCGAGACAAGACACTCCTAGACCACAATCTACACGTTTTGAACAGGAAGCTCGTAATGAGGGTGCAGTGTCCAGATATAATCTGAGACAATACATTAAAACTCCCAATAGGTATGGTCAAGGCAAAACTAGCGAAATTAGATTTCGTGACAAACGTACAGGTTTTGCTATGCAGACTTCTGGTTTGACTAACAGTCAACGCGAGGTTAAACAGCAGGCTGCTGCTACACCAGCAACCACAAAGAAGTCTGTTGGGAAGATTACACATTTCCCTGCAGACCTTTTTGAGGAATGACTAATTTAACATGACATATTCAGTACAAGGGAAAAAATTATACCGGCCTTTTAGACACAAAAGCAGATATATCCCTTGTAAGAACTGATATTTTAATAGATGAAAATTATGTACACGACATCACGATACAAACGATTGAAGGAAACGGCACTTACCCTTCATATTATTTAGAATTAAAAATGAATGATAGAAAGGTTTCTATTGAATTAGTTGAACATAATAAATTAGAATGTGATTTTCTAATAGCATTTAAGGATGTCGCTTCCTTCATCCAAATAAAAGAGGAAGTTGCAGTAAACCCACAAACGGAATTGACTGTGAAATTTGACTTAAACAAAATTATCACAGATCAGGTTAATGCAAGTGCTTTTACTGACAAAACAAAATTATATAATTGGTTAATGACACACAAGTATATTTTTCAACAATGGGAAAATCAAGTGGGTTTAAGGAAAGGTATTGTACATGACATTAACACATGTTCTACACTTCCAAAGAAACAGGCCCAATACAAAATTAATCATGCCGCCTTACCAAGCATACAAATTGTAATCAATGATTTGCTTAAACAAGGAGTACTGGTTGAACAGTATAGCCAGACGAATACTGCAGTATATCCAGTGCCTAAAAAAGATGGTTCATGGCGAATGGTGTTAGATTATAGGGAAGTTAACAAAGTCATACCTTCCGTGACAGCACAGAACACACATTCACCTTCAATCTTAAGCGGATTACAGCGTAAACGCTTTAAAACTACATTAGATTTAAGCAATGGCTTTTGAGCGCATCCAATCACGCCTGAGAGTTATTGGCTAACTGCATTTACCTGGAAAGGTAAACAATTAATTTTTACACGTTTACCACAAGGTTTTGTAAATAGTCCAGCTTTGTTCACAGCAGACGTAGTCTCACTATTGTCTAAATTTGACAATATAGAAACTTACGTTGATGACGTGTTTTTATCACATGACACAGAAGAAGAGCATTTTAAAGCTCTGACAGAAGTATTGCTTACATTGACAGAGGCAGGTTACCTTGTTTCCCTAAAAAAATCACAGCTTGCAAGAGAAACTGTGACATTTTTAGGCTTTGAAATAGCTGAAAATGGCAGAGGCCTCTCTACTAATTACAGAGAGAAAGTTTCCAACATCAGTGTTCCTAAAACACTGAAACAGTTAAGAAGCATTATTGGGTTACTGAATTTTTCAATGACGTTTATCCCAGATTTTAATGTACTGATTGAACCATTGCATCACGCAATATCACGCGAGATTAAATCAGAGCAGACTAGACCGAAAACACCTTTTAAATGGTTAACAGTTGAGGATGAGGCATTGCGAAAGTTATTAGCAGCAGTTAATGATGCTTCCTACTTAGCGCAGCGGGACCCAACAAAACCATTGTCAGCATATGTAAACATTTCACCTCTAGCTGCATACATTAGAATTTACAATGCTATGGAAACAGTACCAATTACACTTTTATCTTATGTATTCACAAATACAGAGAAGAGATATTTGCCGCTTGAAAAACTGTTATCAGCGGTTACACTTACAGTGCTGAAATCACTTGATTTGGCACAGGGACAGGATATCTATATATACACTTCAGTAGCTTCACTAGCAACATTGCAGAAACAGACCATTCCGGACAGGAAGGCGTTAAGAAGCCGCTGGTTAAAGTGGTACACAATTATAGAAGATCCTCAAATACATTTTGTGCATGATAAAACATTGACTACACTATATGACCTCCCATCCCCTTTTGAAGGAGTGACGTGGGAAAATCAAACACACCCAAACGACTTTTACACATGCATTTTCTACACAGATGGTTCAGCTGTAGACTCCAGCAAAGAAGGAGTAAATAAATCTGCAGGTTCAGGAATTGCTAAGTATGATGCAGATATGAATCTGTTGCACAGTTGGCAATTACCTATAGGAGATCACTCTGCACAGTTTGCAGAGATTCACACATTAGCTTTTGCTATGAAAGAAGCACTTACAGTTAAGGGACATGTACTTATAGTTACAGATTCCGCTTATTTAGCACGTTCAGCACTACAGGACCTACCAATTTCGAAGTCAAATGGATTTTTGAATGCCAAAAGGAAACCACTAACGCACATTGATAAGTGGAAGGCCATTGCGGCCTATTTTGAACAAAAGCCTGATATTGAAATTGTACATGAGCCAGCGCACAGAACACTTGGTTCATCGGTTCATACTATGGGTAACCAGTTTGCAGATAGTCTCGCGCAAACTGTAAGTCAGAAATTTGCCGTTAACAAAGTGTTAACAAGGGCACAGTCAAAGTCAGCCAGTCTCGATGCAGAGTTGTATGCTTGTCTGGATACTACCAGGCCTAATCCACCTGGGTATCCTAAGAAATACTCATTTAAACAGGTCAACAATAATTGCATGCTTGTAATTGATGCTAATGAATTTATTGTTCCCCCTGTAGCAAGCAGAATGCAGATCGCTACGCAAGCACATGACAGTGTGGGACACCCTCACCTAGGGAGAGAAAATGTTTTGTTGACACTGAAACACAAATACTGGTGGCCGAACATGAGAAAAACGGTTAGGACAGTCTTAAGAAACTGTAAACCATGTCGGTTGGTAAACAGTCCTAATCATCAGACACCACCATTTATTATTAATGCAATACCGAGCAAACCGTTTGATTTAATATATTTAGATCATATTGGACCATTGCCTACATCACATTCCTACAAACATGTTTTGGTTTGTGTTGATGCTTGTACAAGGTTTACGTGGTTATACCCCGTTCGTAGTACGACAGCTAGCTCTACGCTTAATTGTCTCAACTCCTTAGTAAGTGTGGCTAAGCCCAAGGCCTTTCATTCCGATGGTGGACCTGCTTTCACAGCAGCAGAAACCAAGGAATGGGCCTCAATATTAGGTATTGAATGGGCTTACAGCTCACCGTCCCATCCGGAATCTTCTGGAACCGTTGAACGTAAGAATTACGAGGTGAAATGATTTTTAACCAAAATGCTATCTAATCGTCCTACACAGTGGTACCCACTTTTGGTCATGGTCCAAATTGGCCTAAATAATTTTCCTAACACAACAACTGGTAAAACACCACATGAACTGTTATATGGTACTCCTATGAATACACAGTTTACTAATGATTCTATTTCTGTCCCAGGGAGACTTGAACAAATATTAATTTTACAGGAATTGAGGGATTCTTTTTCCCATACAACCCACACACCACGTAATCCTGCAGCTTGGACGCCGCAGATTGGACATTCGGTCCAGGAGAGGGTTGCTAAGGTAAAGCCATTGCGGCCTACACTGGCGACACACTTTATTCGAGCTCGGCTAGTCCCACGAATTCGGGTATACCCGGGTGTATTGAGGTTTGTGACTGTTTTCTGCCCGAGTGCATTGGGTTATTTTCCAGGCAGGGATTGAACCATTTTATTCCCGCTGGCTGCAATACTGCACAGTATATATATATATACTGCATTACAATTCATGAATTTATGCCATCTGGTAGACACGCGAAGCATTGCAGCCTATTAAATCCTAATCATTATCATTTAACAGATCAGCCGCCCGTCAGCCAGGCATGAACCCAGGCTAGGAAGGCAAACGCAACGGGGCTTGTCAGAGGTGAGGAGCGGCGCATTCCAGGTATCTGCCAGGTACATACTGGGTATTTGCTCGAATAAAGTGTGTCGGTGCAGTAAGTGGAAGAAACCAACCACGATACTGAAAAAGATAAACGAGCGTACCTTTGTTATCCGAGATACTAAAGGCAAAGAAAGGACTGTAAGTATAGACAATCTTAAACCTACAGCTCACTGCAGTGAAAAAACTGTTAAAGATGGAGGAGACACCATATCTGCGACAGACTTCGATGGAGCTGCAGCCTCTCGAAGCACAGACTGCACGACCACAGGATGTGGAAACTAATCACGCAGGTGAGGTCCTACAAGCTGAAGCTGACTTCCCTGACCGTGACCACAGACATATATATGTGTTACCTGCCATACCGGATCAACGCAATATTTACCGGAAGGCCTATGAAACAATGGCTAAGGAAATCACAAAGAAAAGACTGTTTAAGACTATTTTGTGTCTCTCAATCTGTTTTGCTTTTCTAGCAATATCAGCCAGCGTTATTTTCAGGTTACAATGGCATTTTGTGACTCAACAAGAAGGTGAGATCATCAACTGGAAACGTACAGCTGCACACGGTATTACCACACCAGACTCCAGAATCGTGAAACGAGGACTTCACTACGATTTGAAACCAGTGGAGGTACAGTCGATGGGTATACCTCAAGGTGTGTATTGGAAGCCGTTTCCTAAACCTATCATCCAGAAACGAAAGACTTTGGGGATTTCACAGGTTGTGCTGTTTGATTCAACTGTGCTAGCTGAAGAAGCTGGTATAACTATGCCAGAAGGAAGGAAGCTGGTGACACAACATCTGAATGCACAGATGCAACAGCTGCAATCTACAAACCTGAAATATGATTTACCCCTGCATGACCATTGGAAGCAGCAAAGCTACCATGAACAACGTTGTCATGCTGAATTTGGACATTGCTATTTCATTGACTTTCAAGGAACACATAAATGGCCAACGAAGGAGCTGAAAGCTGATCATTGCCTCGGCCTGGTGTGACCATGGACAATATAAGGTATAAGCAATACCCTATTTTCTATCTGAATACAGGTCAAAATACTCAGAAAGGATTTGTTCCCAACGGACAGACTGATCCAAGAGTGGCATTCTGAGAAGGTGCTGAAGAAGAAGAGTACAGACTACCTGGAGGGGTAAGACCTTATACTTCTGCTGTTTTTTGCTCTGACAGTATTTACTCAGAATGATGGAACTCATCAACAACCGCTGATGACCTGTTACACAAACTTCTAGATGTGATGGAAGATGCTAAAACTGGACAGCTACAGACAGCAGCACTTCCGAAAGAATGGTATATAAAAGGTGATGGTATGTTGTTTCGTGAACCTACAGCATGGGACACTTGCACTCAACCACGCTTTGCTACATTTACCAATACTACATACTACAGCCATTCATGTAAAGGTTTCAAGAATGCGTGTGGTATCACATTGTAGAAATTGATCAATGAAGGAATCTGTGATAAGGACAACACAGTATTCAAATACGGGTGTAAACCCTGTTCTTTTTATTACAATCTCACGGAAGGCTATTTTAACTGGCAACCGAAAATGATTGATCAAGGATTTTTACATTTTTCTGGGTTACGAGGTTTTTGGTGTGTGGAGCGAATAATGATTATGAAACCTAATTATAAAGTATACTCCCTGTTCCAGAAATGTCTCAATGATAGTTTGCATATTAATGTAGACACGGTAATCAGGGCAATGAGCGATTTGATGAATGTCCAAATAGCTCCAGATGATAAACCCTGTGATTATGACACGTGCACCACACATGATATTGTTAACATGCCCTACTCAGAGGCAATGTGGGGTACGAATGCTACACTTAATGCCATAGTGTAGTATGAAAATGATACATATTTCATGAATGAATGTAAGGTTTCAAGTAAAACATCTACAAGGAAATTGCTTACTAACGATGATGTTCTTATAACCACAGGACACCTGCTGAGTGATTCTGTTTCTGTTATAAGTCAAATCTCTGACTCAAATGATGAAGAATTAAGGAGAGGTATTTTGGTGTTAAGAGATCACCTGATAAAATTTGCTTCCTACACAATTTCAGACATTACAGTGTTATCTGAAGAAATTAAAGCTTTGGTTATTCTTAATCACATTACTTCGATCAGGTTAACATTGCAAAGTCAAAAGGTTGACATATCACTTTTAAATCTCACTTGGATCACACAGAATCTTAATTTAAGTCCGAAAGAATCTGAGATCCTGGCATATGTTTCACAAACCACAGTTTATGACATATGAGAAAGAAACCACAGACGGGTTCATAACCCTGATGACTCTTTATGGGAAGTGTTTCTATACTATGAATTATTTATTCCAGGAGATGTTTATACAACAAATTGGGAACTGCTTAATTTTGGACACTTAACACACACAGGTTCTTATTTCGCAAGGGTGCAGGTTGCTCAACCATTTCAGTACATGTCTGTGAAATGTGATCGTGAATTTTTCATCAGCACTATACGATGTGTTGATAGAGGTTATTTAATTTGTGACGACATCATTCAGCACAGGCCTTGCAATGATCAAATGCAAGGTAGCAACTGCCCGATAACTGCAACACCTATTCAAACTCCTTTTACTTTAATTCACAGTCTAGATAATGGGAGTTACATAGTATTATCTACAGAAGAGGATTGCGATATACCACCTTTTCAGGCATCACTTGTCACAGTTAATAGGAGTATACAGTGTTATGGTACTACATTTATTCCACCTCTGTTACATCAGACACTTACATCTGGAGTACGTTTCCAGGTACCAGCTATCACACTGATCCTTCCTCACATGACAGCCTTTTTGGCTCATTTGAAGAAAATGAAGATTACAATAGGGTACACACATGATATAGTGCATACACTTTTACAGAGAGTTCACAGTGAATTACTACGTGTTGATTTACACCCGGGTGATTTTCCCCAGTGGTTAACTACACTAGGTGAGTCATTGAAAACTTTTTGGCCAATGACAGGTAATTTTTTGTCAAAAATAGGCACCAGCCTACAAACTACTGGTAAAGGTATTTTTAGTGGTCTAGGAAATGCGTTTGGAATCCTAGGTTATTTGAAACCACTATTGTTTTTTATTGTGGGTATAATAATACTTGTTATTTTACTTCGTGTTTTCTCTTTTCTTCCAAAGATGAAGAGGCGTTTAGCTTAATCACATTTTGCTTTCTAGCATATATTTTTATATTTTTTACCTAGATACTAATATACTGTTTTAAGCACACAGGTCAAATCTAACCTGCTGCAGTATGCTTTGTTGCAAGGACACAGACGTAAAGAAAGATACTTCACAAATCTTGCGTCTACCACGGTCCTATCAAACTTCCATGAGGATGTACTTAGATGAACTTGTTTTGCCACATCGGAAGCCACGCAAAGTGCATGCAGTTCACGACACGATGAGAGACTTTATGTATCAGAACTCTCTTGTTTCCTCAGGACCGTTTTCAGTTTTAACACCTAATGGGACATTGCTTCCGCGTAGCTTGCTAATGTTATGTAATTTTTGGCAAGTGAAATCTTTGCTATCTCTTGGTGATCAACCCAACTTCAAGTGTAGAGACATTCATCGTCAAATATTTCAAATGTCTTTTTATACAATTGAAGAAGGTCATATCAGCATTGTTAGCCACGGGTCATATAATTGTACCACGTTGTTTGCATGTTCAGGTAATAAACATCAACATTGTTTTGGGGCCCGGTGGAACACTACTATGTTAAGTATGTATGAACGTCAACATCAACCCGCTTTGCAATTGGGTGATTTTTACAAATTGATACCTTCCCATCGTGGAATAACTTGTGCACATATGCGCAGTTGTGGGTGTTTTGGCGATCAATCACATACTCCTGTGAGTTCAAGCTCATCAACATCACAGAGCGGTGACACTGTCTTCCAAAAGTACACATAATGAATATTTTCTGCTTTGATAGTTTTTCTGCAGTTGCAAAAATATGATAATTATGTGTAGGAGAGGGTGTTATGGATTACAGGTATCTTATGGCATATAACGCATAATTAATACAGGTCACAGGTATATATATATAGTATCATTATATGGCCTAGTACAGCTTAGAGCTTATTGTCAAAATCCGAGCTATTTTTTCATAGAAATAATAGGTTGTTTTGCTGAGAAGTGGCAGGATATTGGGACAGGTTATATATGCATAAAAAGAGGAACTAACTCACGTAAACAGGCCGTGGTCTAACGGTAAATGTTGAAATATATCATACGTCAGTAACTGTAATTCCTACTGATAAACAAGATATGTCAGTGACCACAGAGTATGGTAATATAACACGTACGCAGCAAACAATAAGATGCTATATAGGTTTGCGTGACTCCATGTTGAATCAGAACCGAACCGAGGTGGGAAGCCACACGGATGAGACTTAGCTGAGACTGGCTGACCTATCATAATATCTTTTAGTTTGTGAGTATGACAATGCATATTAGCTATATAATCTCTGCATATTTAGGAATCGATTGTTAGCATACTGTAACTGCTAGCCGTTAGCTTACAAGAAGCTTGTTGTGATATTTCTGATTATTGTTGTGATACAATAAATCACAAACCTTATCTTATACAAGATAATAAAAAATGCACAAATGCGCACCAGGGATTAGTGGAAGGTAATTTATTAAAAATACACACAAACTCTGAGGGGATCCAACCCCACCTCAGAACAGCTGTGCAGCTGGACGGCTAAGTACTACCCAGGAGAACACCTGATGGTGACTAAACCCTAAGCTGCACAGTATACAAATACAGTAAAATTTATATAAAAACACATGAAAGAAAAAAACAAACATG
The DNA here is from genome assembly GCF_040206685.1 of Ascaphus truei. NCBI lineage: Eukaryota > Metazoa > Chordata > Amphibia > Anura > Ascaphidae > Ascaphus > Ascaphus truei. Next base: position 219,116,614 of record NC_134487.1, read on the forward strand.
AAAACAACCTATCAACAGATTTGTATAGAAACCGCCATAAGGTTGGGCACTGGCAAGGGGAAACGGACACTCACACTGAGACAGTCAGCAGACTCGCGGTGGCTGCACAGGATCCGGATCTCAGCACCACGGAGATGGAAAAAAACGCTGCTGTCTCCTGCAGGCTCCGTCTCAGCTTACCAGCATACACGCGCAGGATGACCTGTCGTGACCTCTACGTGTTTCGTACCAAGTACTTCGTTGTTAGCATACTGTAACTGCTAGCCGTTAGCTTACAAGAAGCTTGTTGTGATATTTCTGATTATTGTTGTGATACAATAAATGACAAACCTTATCTTATACAAACTCTGAGTGACCTTTCTTTATAATAATCTCACGATACTCTTTCATATCTGAGAGTGTGGCCGAGACTCTACAAGTACGACATTGTGGTTAGTGCTCTCTGCTTAGGGCAAGATATAACTTATCACAATGCATTACTTGGGAGAGGAAGGTAGGCAAAGACCCAGATTAGTTCCAGAGTGCCCAATAACCAACTTTGGAATCCATAGAGATCCTTAGGTGTGCAGAGTCCGTTGTAGATGAGAATCGAAAGTGAAAAGGTGAAGGAGTAACGGAGCAGAACCAAAATTCAGCAGGCAGAAAATATAATAATCAAGAGGGACTCCCATACAAAATAAATTTATTGGATTACATATGACCAAAATCAGGGTAAAAATGCACCTGTGCACACCTTGATGAAGCGCATTGTGCGTGAAATGCATTGGTGCATTTTTTACTCCGATTTTGGTCATATGTGATCCATAAAAAATAAATTTATTGGGAGTCCCCTCTTGATTGTTATTTTTGTGACTGCTGAATTTTGGTTGTGATCCATTACTCCTTCACCTTTTTACTTTTTACACATAATTAAAATAAGTTTAAACAAATAAAAATAAAATATGTCAAATACAAAAATATCAGAATTCAAATACAAAAAGATTTCTGTAAGGATTCCGTTCCTGGTTTTGGCTGGAGCTCACACTTGCAGTGTTGGTGAGCTCTCAGAACAGACATTCCCTTGGATTTGCAAGCACTCACCTGTGCTTGCAATCACTGCAGCTCTGTCTCTCTGCTCTGGCATTGCAGGAATTCCCACACACCCCTGTCTTGGGATTGGCTATCTCCCCTTCTTATACTGGATTTTTCCTTTCTCTCATTGCGGAGCATAACCCTAGATTGTAACTGTGTTTTCTACAAGCTACTTTGCCTTAGCCTTGCCTTGTTCATGAGACCTCCTGCATTCACCCCAGGCAGAGGTCTGCATTTTGGTTCCTGTACTGAAGCACTGGATCTCCAGTGCTAGTCTTGCCTTGTTACGGAGACTTGCTGCATTCACCCCAGGCAGAGGTCTGCTTCCTGGTTCCTGTGCTGAAGTGCTGGGCCCCCAGTAACAGCTTTACCTTGTTCCAGAGACCTGCTGCATTCACCCCAGGCAGATGTCTGCTTCCTGGTTCCTGTGCTGAAGTGCTGGGCCCCCAGTACCAGCTTTACCTTGTTCCAGAGACCTGCTGCATTCACCTCCAGGCAGAGGTCTACTATCTGGCTCCTGTGCTGAAGCGCTGATCCTCCAGTGCCAGCTTTGCCTTGTTCCCGAGACCTGCATTCTCCCCTTGCAGAGACCTTATCATGGGCCGCTCCCGCTCCTCGCACAGAGGCAATTCCAGCACTTCAGCTGCTACACTGAAGCGGTGTACTCCTGACATCCTCCATCCTGGACATCGATTACTCTACCGTCTACAACCCTGACCATGGTGTGTCAAAGGATTACCCTGGCCTCTTTAACGCTGACCCTGCTACGATTGACTATGGACTTTGCAATCCTGAACTGGCTTCGTGGTCTAAGGTCAGTGTATTCACATCCCCACCTCAGCCCCGCGGTCCGGTCCCGGTTTGTGGCGAGCACGTCCGTTACAATTTCACAGTCTACACCGCAATACAAATTGAATACATATAATTGTAATCATTCATCTAACCCTTCTAACCCTTCCCCTTCCTCTATTCTTAAATCCAGGTGTGTCAAACACATAGGCACACAGGAGAAAAATAGGCTTCAAGAGGTAAGAGAGATTTTACTCAATTCAAACAAAGCATGCAATATAATGTTATGCTACATTTTGGTATAGAAAGCAGCTTTCGCCAAGAATGTATTTTCCAAGCATGTATTTATGCCATTCTGGATACAATCCCCAATAGGAGAGAATAAATACAGGGGGGAGATATTAAGAATTGGCTGGCCAGCAAAATATAAGAGAACAGTTTTAATAAAAACAAAGGTATTTCCAATGGGTATATACCAGTAGGCTTTTAATACTGCCTGCTTAGTTCATAAAGGATTATATGAGCTTTCAGTCTGTTCTCAATAACACTTAGAAAAAGAACCATGGGTTAAAACTTTGCCCTCTTATATGCCAACCTCTATATAGAGTGTTCGGAGGCAGTCCACATCTTTGGAGATAGTAACCCATATAGATCACTGTAACAAGCCTTTCCCATGTCTAAAAGGCTTCCTAAGTAAAGCCTGTCTTTAGCTGATTTGTTCAGCAGGGAACTCGTTAATTTGAGCAGGCGCTAATTGACCAGTCTCCACCTGGTTCATCAAGCCTGCTTAAATGCCTGCTTCATAGTCTGCATGGGATATCTAGCAGAGGGAGAGTCTGTGCAGCTAGAGAGATTCCAGGGGAAGAGTGATTCTCTATTCTGAAGAACACTAGTCCCTGGAACCCACCAGAGAGAACCCCACAGAAACCATCACAGACCCTGAACTGATGTGGAGAGCACCCTGCCTATAGGTAATTCTCTTTGGACTGGTGTCAAAAGGTTGGTTAGAGGCCTAGCCTTACAGCCCTCAGATAGGAACTGCTGAATGTTAGTCAGTCCCCTACATAAGGTTAGGCCTGGTTATTATTTTCTGCTCTAATTTTGTTTCTGTTTTAAACTGCCGGCTAATAAAGCCTATGTTTGTTTTTTTCTAAAATGTCTCCAGTGTTTATCCCTCTGCGCACATCTCCTACAATCACATTTTGTTTTCATCAACATTATATTGACAATCTGATTTATGTTTTAAAGACCACATTTTTGGAATTGTGTGAATGGGTGAATAATAATTAATTTAAGCTTTCCTTGACCCATATCCGTGATCGAGTGAAGATTGATTTTCTGAATATTACCTTAAATGTATAGAATTATCTAAATGTTTCCACATATGTTTTTAGGAAACCAAATGGGGGCAAAATCCTTTTGAGAGCTGATAACTTTCAATCATATGTGCTATACCAATGGGTCAATTCTTACAAATTAAATTAAATTGTTCAGATGAAAATACCTACTATATAATAAATGTTCTAATGTACTTTGGTCCAAAATTATTGAACAGGGATATCCAGGATAGATGCTTGCAAAAGCTTTTTGTACTGTGAGTAAAATGGATCGAGAAGATTTGATCACCAATGTACCAACAATAAATAATGGAGGTTGAGAAGTCCTCAATAAAATTAGACTTGTGACAGACTATAGTCTTGAATATAATGCTATTTGTGATATTGTTAAAATAAATTTACTAATCCTGTATTTGGACCATAATTTAAAATATGGAGTGGATAAAGGCTGGAATTTTATGGCTAGAAGGGCTGTCACTCTAGGAAATTATTTGTCTCCAAGCTAATCCAAAAGGTTACATACATCAAATTGTTTGGCTAATTAAGGCATGTACCATTATTGATCTAGGACATACAAATGCTCTAAATATGTTAAAGACGGAGGCTTTTTCAAGTACAAATACGCATAAACTTTATTCAATTCAGCAAAATATAATTTGTAATTCCATAGATATTGTTTATTTGCTCACATGCAAATGTGGAATGCAATATGTAGGTTATACAAAACCTCTTAATAAGAGAATGCGGGAGCACATAAGCTACATAGAACATGGGGATTTGATATTTCCAGGTGTAGCACTGCTTCCCCCCCACCCCCCCTGGGAGATTTTGCCTAGGCACAGGTACGTGTGGTGCTGGTTACCTGAGGGCCAAGGAGAGATGAGCTTCCAAGATGTGGTGGGGAATAGGACAGACTTTAGATGATCCTCAGGTTCTATTCATTTGGTGACAGTGCCTCCAGTCACAGCAGGCTACAGCAGAGCTGCAGGCAGGCCCTACCATGACAATTCTTTTCTCTTATACTTCTGTCCAATAGACTGCAACTTAGCCAGAAGTATATGAAAAGGGTCTTTATTTGATGCAGCCACTACAGATGGTATACCAGTGTTTGCATATAGTGGAGAATAGGTTTCTGGCCCTTGGATGGTGCTGGCCAGCAGATAATGTCGAGGCCTTGTGCTATGCACAGATCTTGGTTCAATCAGCCCCAGGAGGGGCTTAACTACTCTCCCTTCCTCGAGTTGGAGGGCACTGACTCTATAATTTGGAAGGCATCCTCCTTAATGCAAAAGGGGAGAGCACAGGGTCTGCACCATGATTGGCTGCAACACAGACCCAGTGTCCACACCTCTCCTGCCACTCAGGGAGGCTACGTTAGGGGGGTAAACCCCACAGGATAGCCTGTCACTGCTTGTAGCTACTAGGACTAACGTGACAGGAGGCCTTAAAGATAGTCTGGACCAGCCATGGCTATACTGGAAACAAACATTTCTCTACTCTATGCTGCATAATTCAGATTTGTCTCTTTTCAAGGTATAGAAAAAAAATTTCTAGCTGTAAGACATGGATATATCTTTAATAGTTTATGCAACAGAGAAGTGTTTTCAATTTTTGAACAGAATACTATCAATTAAATAATGGAAAAAAAGGTTGTGACTGTTTTTTACATTCGTCCAATTTTAGGAACTTTTCTGATCTCTCAATGTTATCTCAAGGATTATTAGTTACTATTATCTTGTGTGTTTCCTGATTCATTCAACTACATTTCTCTGACTTTTTCTATTATGCTGATATGAATTTTGGATATGTATGTGTAACACACTTTCCCCCACCCCCCAATCGCAGATAGGGACCCTGTGGGGAATTCTTCGTGCATTACCAGGTGTGGTGCATTACCCTTCAGGCTCACAGAAGGTCTGAGCAGCCACTGATGGGAACCTGGGGTGTATCCTGGAACGATACTCACACTATAACAGCGCCTCCACCTGTGCAGGATCTTAGAGTATAGAATAACCCCTGACACAGGACCCACATACAGTAACCACATACACCAGTATACATACTGTATATAACAGTTTACTATATGCAGCAGAATAACATATCCCAATATAACATCAACAGTGTGAGAGTCACCCTGTAACACTGGCCTCACTGGGCCATAACCCCACACCATATACCCAAGTGTCCCAAGAGTCCCACAACCCCACCAAAGTGTGAGACAGCGCTGCCCACTAGATGAGGTGTATTGTTCTTGCACTTGGTGACTGATACTTGCCGGAGGCTCCTGCACCCGGGTACAGCAGAATAGCAGGCAAGAGGATCCGTCTGCGTCTAGCGCTGGAGTCACAGCAATGGCATCCTTATGGTGGGATAGTCTCCCTCTGAGTGATCTCACCATAAAGATAGTCTCTATCATTAGTTAGGTAGGTCTGGTCCCAGACCTCACTTGTCATATGTGTCCCTGACTTACACACACTACTAAGGGCAGGGTCCCTAACTGAAGGGGCCTTCCCTACAGCAGCCACAACCTGATATGAGTAGGGCCCTAGCTGGGGCCTAAGGGGAGATCTCTAGCCTACACCCTTCCCTCTCTGTGTCCCATCTCCTACTGACTTCCTCTTCCCTGTGCACAAAATGTATCCTTCTGCAGCAAGAGAATCTGGCTCCCTGGGGTCACGTGGTAAGCAGCCCCAGTGGCTGCTGGGTGTTGTAGTTCCCCATAGCGCCTTATATCATTGGGGCCTCGTGCACGATCTGCACTGAGTATGCGTGAACTTGTAATGGCCGCCGCTGCTCTTCTCTGCACATGCGCAACATTAGGGAGTCCCTGCACTAAGTGTAATGGCCGCCGCGATTCCAAAACACTTACTGCGCATGAGCAACTCTCCGTGCATGCGCGGCCACAAAAACATGGCGGCGCACTGTAACTAAGGCCGCCGGGAGCCCCCGGCAACGTGATCTCCACAGCACAGCGCGGGGGTCCCCACAACAGCCAGCAGGTAAGGGGGCACCAGGGGAACCCGGCTACATATGCATATATTTAGAAGGTTTTCTGGTGATGTTATTATAATGTTGAATGTATTGTTTTGATGTTTATACTAGTTCACTATGTACAATGCAGAATATAAGATTTGCTGACTTTATTAATTGAGACATTTACCTATTCCATGCAATTTATCATATGATTATTTGTTGGTTTTATGATACTATCACTTTAAGATAGAGGATATATAAACTTCTGTTTTTCTCTCAATTTGCATGGAGCCTCTGATGAAGCGCTGTGTCCAGCATAAAATGCGTTAGGCCTTTCTTTCACTTTTTTCGATCCATGTATAACATTTTACATTTTGTAATGTAGCCTGAAGATTTTTTAATGTAGGTATAGTAGTTCTGGTGATTTTAACATGCTTTTTCTATATTCTTTTGTTATTTTTTATTTGTTTGAGATTTCTACAGTCACGAGCACCATGACATATATTTAATTATTATACAGTTAAACAAAGGCTGACAAATCAAAATAAAATGCAGAGAGCATTTACAGTATATTCAAATTTGCTTACTATCCTCTGTGCTAAAAATTAAGTTCATAATATAAATAAATTGTTAAGTACAGTACAGCATTCATTTATTAGATAAATAATGTTATTTACATTAATTAACGTACCATAGTTTGAAAAATGGTTTAAAAATACATGTATGTAATTATAGCTGACATTTTATAAAACAAAAATGAGAACAAATGTTTAATAATGCATGGAAAAGGCAACAGGAAAATCAAGATCTCAGCATGTTGTAATTGGTCTTTTTCCATATCAAAGTTAATTGTTTTTTTTACATACAGGGTAGGGCTCTTATTTATAATTTAATTTGTAAATGGGAGAATCCATGACTTAACAGGGCAGTCTCACTTGGAATCAAAATAACTTAATGGCATTCATGGGTTATATAAATTGAAACGTAAGTGATGATGTCTTAATTTTTTTTACATCAAACCAAAGAATTTCCGGGACATAACACCTGAGTTACCCCAAAGGCGTATCCCTAAGAGAGGCTCCCCAATATACCTTCACTGCCCCTGTCCACTAAGCCAATGTGGATGGAGTTATGAGGAAAATAGACTCTTCAAAGACCACCTGGAGTACATCATCCACTCCCCCCTGCATGTCTGCCCTGAAGTGTGTACTGTGTACTATACTGCTGTTTTAATTTCTAATCACACACAATCTCTGTAAGCTGTGAACTTCACGCTCACAACATATATATATATTAATATATATATATATATATATATAGCAAATGGAAATGTTACTGTATGCTCATTTGCATGTCTTAGACAGGTCTGCAACCGCGCCTTTCACCATTATCACCCAGCACGCAGCACTTCCACTGCAGCAAGGGATTCTGGGAAATGACAAGCAAATGAGCACACAGTGTCACTTTTTGCTTCAAAACCATTTTTAACATGGTTCCCTATAGGCTTAAGCTTGCTGCATGGTAACTTAACTAACGATGAGATGTAACTATAGATGAAAAAGATACCAATATGGTGAAGTACGTTTAATGAATAAAATTATTGCGCAAGCAACAGAGGCTACTTAAAATGTAGCAGAAACAACAGGCATATCAGTAAAATGCTTTCAGATCGCTGCATCAAAGGGGCTGATAATCTCAGGAACCGCTCACTCTGTCTGTGTGCTTGGACGCGGAAGCGTCAATGCTCAGCTGTAATCAGCAGTTGCGCGGGTCCTCTGATGGTGACGTCACTCCCATAAACAGGGATACCGCTGGCTCCGTAGCGGTTCCTGAGCTTATCAGCCCCTTTGATGCAGCGATCTGAAAGCATTTTTACTGATGTGCCTGTTTTTTCTGCTACATTGTAAGTAGCCTCTGTTGCTTGCGCAATAATTTTATTCATAAACGTACTTCACCATATTGGTATCTTTTTCATCTATAGGTACATCTCGTTGTGGAATTCGAATATAGGACTTGTTCACGTAGTTATCCTTCAGGTGTTGTATATCCATGCACCTGTGTCTCTGATTTGCGCCTTTTGCCTTTTGTGTTTTTTTGTACTTTGTATTTCCTTTGGGGTGGTGTACACCCATTATATTGTGGCAGCACTCATAGACATCATTGCAACACTATTTTAAATCAGTTTTGCGCACCTTATACTTTTTCTTTATATAGATATATATATATATATATATATATATATATATATATATATATATATACAGTGTTTGACAATCCTATACATTTACTCGCCCGGGGCGGGTGGATTTAACCCCCGAGCGTGTAAATATTGGCCCAAGCAGCACACGTGTTTTTTTTTTAAATTTCCCCCGTTCGCGCTCAAATTTTCTCTGCTCGCGCTGAAAAATAAATAAATAAACTCCCTACCTTACTGCTGATTGGCGCGCGCGCTCCAGGCTTTGTGGGCGCGCGGCCAGGCTCTATATGAGCCCGCCCCCAACGAGCGGCCACTGCGGGGCTGACTGTCCCCTGGGGGATACCTCGCCACGTGCCTCCCCCCCACCCTGCCTCCCCAAAGCTTCCAATATGCCCGCGTAAGGTATGGGGGGGGGGGGGTGTCGGCCTGCCCCCCCCCATGAGCGGGAGATGGTCGTGGCTGGGTGGGGGAGGAGCATGGTGGTGGTGCTGGTCATGGCCTTTCCTTCCCCCCCGTGTGTGTGTGTGTGTGTGTGTGTGTGTGTGTGTGTGTGTGTGTGTGTGTGTGTGTGTGTGTGTGTGTGTGTGTGTGTGTGTGTGTGTGTGTGTGTGTGTGTGAGCATGTGTGTGTGTGTGTGTGAGCATGTGTGTGTGAGCAAGTGTATGTGTGTGTGTATGGAAGCAAGTGTATGGCAGCAAGTGTATGGCAGCATGTGTATGGCAGCAAGTGTATGGCAGCAAGTGTATGGCAGCAAGTGTATGGCAGCAAGTGTATGGCAGCAAGTGTATGGCAGCATGTGTATGGCAGCAAGTGTATGTATGTGTGTATGGGAGCAAGTGTATGGGAGCAAGTGTATGTGTGTATGGGAGCATGTGTATGTGTGTATGGGAGCATGTGTATGTGTGTGACACCAGAGGTACCCCCCAAATCAGTCACCACCACCCCCAATCAGTCACCCCCCCCTCCCCAATCAGTTACCACCCCCCCCAGTCAGTCAGTCACCCTCTCTCTGTGTATCCACCAACCGTTTCTCCCCTCTGTGTCTCTCCCCTCACACCCTCTCTCTCCCCCACACCCTCTCTGTCCCCCACACCCTCTCTGTCCCCCCCACACCCTCTCTGTCCCCCCCCACACCCTCTCTCTCCCCCCCCACACCCTCTCTCTCCCCCCCACACCCTCTCTCCCCCCCCCTCACCCTCTCTCTCCCCCCCCCACACCCTTTCTCTCCCGCCACACCTCTCTCTCCTCTCTCCCCCCCACACCCTCTCTCTCCCCCCCACACCCTCTCTCTCCCCCCCACACCCTCTCTCTCCTCCCCACACCCTCTCTCTCCCCCCACACCCTCTCTCTCCCCCCCACACCCTCTCTCCCCCCCACACCCTCTCTCTCCCCCCCACACCCTCTCTCTCCCCCCCACACCCTCTCTCTCCCCCCCACCCCTCTCTCTCCCCCCCACACCCCTCTCTCTCTCCCCCCACACCCTCTCTCTCCCTCCCTCACACCCTCTCTCTCCCCCCCACACCCTCTCTCCCCCCCCACCACACCCTCTC
>NC_134487.1:219126730-219179230 GCF_040206685.1 Ascaphus truei
AATGTATAACATTGCGGGGAATGAGGGTACCTGGACATTGAGGGACTGCGGATCAGGTAAGATCCCAGGCAGGATTGCTGCTTTAGATATTATAAAGTGGGGGGACGTCCAGACACTGGTTAAGAGGTTCAGGAAACTAGTCATTCACACCTGGCTTTTATTTCTAGATCTGACATTTACAAACACACACACACACACACACACACACACACACACACCACACACACACACACTACACACACACACACACACACACACACACACACACACACACACACACACACACACGTCACAAGGACTAATTGTAGTATAATGTAATACAATAAATACATTTATGTGAAAAATGAATGTTGTTCTGACTAGGAATTTATTAAATGTATTTTATTTATATATTTTATTTTAAAAGTGGGGTTGGGGGCGGGACTAGGGTTGGGGGTGGGACTAGGGGCGGGGTTGGGGGCGGGACTAGGTGGCGAGTAGATTTTTTGGTTGGGGCGAGTAGATTTTTGGGTGATTTATCGAACACTGTATGTATATATATATATATATATATATATATTATATACTATATATAAAAAACAAGAAAGGGGAACAAGAAGTGGCGCCTATTGACAGCTAAACTGACCAAATAAAATAGGTAATATGTGTGAAGAACTACTGAACCATAAAAAAAGTATGACGAGTATATAACACAATAAAAATATATTAACTACACTAAAATATATATAATAAAAAATATATAGAAAAAATGTGTAAAAGTTAAAAAACAACAATGAATATCATTAAATGAATATAAAAATAGAAGATACAAAAGCCAGTCCCAGAACACTGTCCTCCAGAGTCTAGCCTCGATAAGAGCTCGATAACGGTCTGTATCGATGCAAAATTTTATCGCTATCCGATATTCACCGACTGAGCGGCGATCAGCCACTTATCGACCATTTTCAGAGGGTTGATAAACTTGCGCGATTCAGAGACCCGCGAGTCGGCTGTCGTGGCCTATCGCAGCCCATCGCAGCCCTAAAAGGCGTTCTTCTCCCCAAATCCAATTCACCACAAATTTTTTGGTCAATTGGTGGGGAGATGCCTCGATGAGCAGTGATGTGTCGGGACTTAGAAAAAATCAGGCCCCTTTCCTGCCTTGGATTGATGCCGGGTGTCTCCGGAGCTGATAGCCATTAATAGCAGCTTTGGACCCCCCCGGCATGCATCTGAGGCAGGAAACATGCATGTACAGCAACTTCATTACCTTAGCGGCTAACCGCTAAGGCAATGAAGGGGTTAAACACCCGTGCCAGGCTTACTGTAAGAAACATACAATACAATACAATGGCTACAGAATGAAGATTAAAGAAGGTGATTAAAGAAAGAAAAAAGAAGATTGGGGTACCTGAGCTGGATCTTCATGGCGGATGGCATCGGATGCTGTTGGAGGCCTTCAAGGTACGTGAGCTTCCTGTTTCCCCGGGAGTCGGAGGGCCACCGCTTCTAATGGTAAGTAATATATTCAATGTTTGTAAATGTCTTTTTTTACAGGTTTAATCTTTGGATGTGTTTTTTAATTTTTTGGGGAGGCACATTGACTGATAATATATTAATCGGTACCTCTTTAGGGTACAGATTAATACATTATTATGACAATATTTGGGGGGCATTTCTCGCTTGTTATTGCTTTTTTTCATTGCAGTTTACTATGTGGATGTGATTGTTTGCTTGTTCATGCTTAATGTAATAAAAGTTTTGCGATTGGTGTTCGCTTGTACTTAATGTTATATTATGTTAGCTAATATGTTTTATGGTTACTTCAGAGATTGTTTTAATAATTTTTTTTGAGTTTTAAGGGTTACATTCATTAATGTTGGAGTAATTCATTGTTTGGATTGGTTAGTGTTACTATTCATTTTGAGTTGGTTTAGGAATTAATTGGTTTGATTGGGTAATGGTTGAATTAATTCATTGTTGATGTTGTACAGTAATTGCTTCTATTGATTGGATTAGCTGGCTACTGTTTTTATTTAGTGACGTGTGTTTTTTTTGGAGTTTAGTTACGTTTTATTACTGTGTGTCTTGTGTATTAATTTATTGTCATTAGGGTGCCCATTGAGTGCTATAGAGGCTTATAATGCCCATATTATTATTATATGGGTATGATGTACCACTATACTACTCAATGGGTATAGGGTGGGTATAGTCAGTCAGGGTGGGTGCTTAGGCCTCCCGGGTTGGTATCGGGTCAGGGTGGGTTAACCCCTTAATGACTATAGCGGTTAGTAACCGCTAAGGTGATTAAGGGGTTAGGGGCCATTAGAATGTATTTATTTTGTATATATGCTTTCTGGCAACGGAGGACAGAGGGACCTGCTGTTGTGGTAAGTATAACTTTATTTATTTACTTTATTTATGTATGCTAATGCAGTGTTTAATAATGGGCAAATGATCTATTATCCATATCTGGATAATAGTTATTTTGCCCATTACTGTACTGTATGGGTTTGGGCGGAGGGGGGGGGAGGGGCGTGTATTAATGTTTATTACAATATTTATTAATATACATTTCTTTAATAGTGTAGAGATAGTGTCCAAATATTTTTCCCCCTGATGAAGTCCACAAGACTAAACGCGTATGGCAAAATATAGTTGGAGTATATTTATTTATTTTATTGCATTGTACTTGCTTTATCTCTCACGAACGGAGTGCCTATCCCTGTAATATCGGGATTGATCAGCATCACAACGCTCAATGTGGTGTGAGTGACGAGGCTGACCCGGAAGCTCTCTATCGTGAGAGGAACGTTTGAACTGCAGAGAGGTGTCTGTATCCTTTTTTCGATACACAGAGTATCCACCGCAACAGGTCCCTCCTGTACAGTGACGTAACAGCACTTTGTCCGGAGTTTCAGCTGAGTTCCAGCTATTGTTGGCGATTGAGACTATGGGCATCATGCAGTAAGCAGCAAAAAAATGCATTAGCCAGTTTAGCAATTAGCCATGTTTTTGGCGTGTTAAACTGGCTGTATGCTGTAAGGGGCGAATCCCTGGCGAATGAATTAGCCACCACCATTTGATAAAATGGCTAGTAACCGGTGGCGAGACGGCTGCCTGGCGAGAAGCTGCTGAGAAGCCGTCACCTGCCGAGATGTGTTTGCAGCAGAGAGAGATCCGCTGCTCTCTCGGCGCGAACATCGGGACATTAAAAATTATTGTTAAAACCATTTTTATTCATAGTGTACATGTGCAGGGGGTCTCCGGAGCTGCTCCGGGGACCCCCTGCTTCCCGAGATACAGGCCCCTTTATGAGGTGCCGGTATCCCTCTGCATTTAAAGGTCCCGATCACGTGACCGTGGAATGTAAACAAAGCAGAGGGATACCGGCACCCCATAAAGGGGCCTGTATCTCGGGAAGCAGGGGGTCCCCGGACCTAAAACCAAAGCGGTTCAGCTCCAGAGACCCTCTGCACATCTTCACTATGAGTAAAACACACATATCAATAAAGACTCGTTCCTTACCTTTGCGGCTATCTGCTATGGTAGCGAAGCAGCATGAATATTTTTTTAAAAATACTGTACAGTGAGCAGGGGGTCCCTCGAGCTGAACCGCATAGCTTTGTGGACCAGGGACCCCATGCTTCCCGAGTTACAGGCCCCGGTATGTGTGATCGGGTGGGCAGTGTTGCCGCCATGTTTATAGCATCCCAAATGCTACGTGCCCGCAATAAACATGGCGTCAACACTGTAACCGATGCCCCAAACTGGGGCCTATAACTCGGGAAGCAGGGCACAATATTATTAAAATACATTAATGCTGCTTCATTACCATAGCGGATAGCCGCTAAGGCAATGAAGGGGTTAACGCATAATAGTATGTTTATTGGGGACAAATGCCCCCAATAAACATTGCAATACACAACATACAATACAGTAATGGGCAAATTTACTATGATCCACAAATGGATAATAGTACAGTTGTCCATTTAAAATACATACAGAACAATAAATAAATTAAATACATATAGCACTCACCCATGTCCGGCTGCCATGATGAAGGCCATCCTCATCTTCATCCTGCCCATGCCCCATCCGCTTCTGCAAAACAGACACAAGAATTAAAACATCCAATGTAATGTCCCCTAACCCCTTAATCACAATAGCGGTTATTAACCGCTAGAGTCATTAAGGGGTTAACCCACCCCCACCCACATACCCTACCCCACTACCCCCCACCCCCTGAGGCCTAACCACCCTCACCCACTATCCAAAAGGGAGGCATTCCCACATACCCTTGGTGCCAATACCCCCTCCCCCCACCCCAACAAATACAGTACAATAATGTGCCAAATAACTATTATCCACATAGGGTTAATACATTATTTGGCCATTATTAAACACATTAAATACCATAGTAAAATAAAGAAAATTCTACTAACCTCATCAATAAGAAGGCCCCGTCGCCAGAATCATCCTTGTGGTCCGTTGCCAAAATAATACATAGCCAATACATTGCAATGTCATTAACATATCAATGAACCCCTTAATCACCTTATCGGGTACTAACCGCAAAGGTAATTAAGGGGTTAAGCCATCCTGGAAATGGCAATACCACTTATCCATAACATCCTCAATGAAATAAAATGCAATTTCCTAAACAAATCTAATGTAATCATCCAATCTAAAGCATCAAATGCCAATCCAAAGTCTCAAATGCCACTTAAAACATTGCATTTACATTGTATACATGCTGCATAAAATGTAAGCTACATGTAGACGCTGCAAATCAATGTTAACAATACTATATTCCAAATAAAATAGCATTACATCAAAAGAAGAATACAATGTAATCCAATAAAGTCACCATCAATCAATTAATATACATGAATTACATCCCAAAACAATTAAAATAGCATCCATACCAATTACACAATTAACTATAGCAACCGTTACAGAGAACAAGTTAGCATCATACAAAATAGGACACCAACAATTACAATATAGAAAAGCAAGCCTCACCATGACCTAAAGTACAGCATCGAAGCCCAAAAATTACATCTATCTAATTCTAAAATACATTTAACACACATCTATGCATAGCAGCATAGCCACAATCATTTACAATAGCGCAAAGAAAGCTTTTACAACACTATCATTTCTTATCCTGTATGTATATATCTCTCTAGACATACATACATACATACATACAGTGGCAAGAAATGATGTACAATAAAAAAAATAAACACATGAAAAAAGCTAAAAAAAACACTGTTACATTAAATACATTTCTTTATTAAACTTACCATTACTTGACCCACTTACGGACTCCCGTTGATCAGCTTACTCACGAACCAATCCACGAACAGGAACCCATAAAATAATAAACCAGAAAATAATAAACATTAAAATAATAAAACACGACAATCCAGGGGTCTTCTACTTGTAATCCATCTTCATCTGTATTCTTCTATCTTCTTCCGGGGTCTTCTTCCCGTCTGCTGCCACGCCCTGGTCTTCTTTCTTCTCCGGAGGTCCTTCCTCCTCGGCGTCTGGCTTCAAAATGAGACAACATAGGCTTTTAAAGGCCTATAACGTCACATGTTCGTCATGGTTCCCACGGCCCTGATTGGGCCGTGAAACCCATGTGTTTTGGCCGATGCAAAAAAAATTGATGACGTCACTTAAAGGCAATGAAAGCACAGCCAATCAGAATGGCTTTGCTTCAATTGCCTTTAAGATGACGTCATTAATAGAAACATGGCCGCCCTCACATGGTACGGTAGCCAATCAGAGCGTGGGAAGTCTATCCCTAATCTGATTGGTTCTAGTACCATGTGACAGGCTTTCAATGACGTCATATCCGTTCTTCCCCAAGCCTCTGTCACATGGTCTGGTATTAATGGTATCAGCTCAGGAGACCCCCGGCATCAATCCCAGCCAGGAAAAAGGCCTGAAATTTTTCTAAGTGCCGATCCGCCACTCATCAGCAGCCTCTCACCATCAACATGAAAACTTTTTCTTGCGTGGCTGATTCGCGAGCAAAACGCCTTTTTGGAGTGGAAAATAGCTCCGCTAAGCTACTCGCCACTACTAGAATACAGCGTGGCGGAAAATGTTTCAATTTTAGGTGGAAAGTGCCTTCTCGCCTCGCCACCGGCGGGAAAAAAAAAACCGCCAACCAAACTGGCGTTTTTTTTTATTCTCGCCCCTTTCTCGCCCCTTACTGAATAGGGGTAGCCATTTTTGGCGGGAAAGTGGCGAGAATTGCCTTTCCGCTGCTTACTGCATGAACCCATATCTCATACATGCATTCTGTCACGGGAGACTCCTGTGGTGGGTAGGATCTCGTGGCCAGAACAGCAGGAGCGTAGTAGGGGTCACAATCAGAGGGTCCAAGGCAGGCGGCAGACAGCGCAATCGGGTGACAAGCAGGGGTCAGAGTCAGGCGGCAGACAGAGCAGTCAGGTAACAAGCAGAGGTCAGCAATGAGGAGACTGGAACAGAACAGTGGAGCAGGAACAGGTCTGGGAGCAGGGACTGAGAACGGGGAGCAGGGACTGAGACCGGGGAGCGGGGACTGAGACCAGGGAACAAACAGGGACAAGCCAGATTACCAGCAAGGGCCTTTACTATGAACAGAATCAAATACAGGATTGGTACAGGAACAGATCAGGATCAGAGACAGAAGCATGTGCATAGGAGTCTGACTCAAAACAAAGGCAAGGGAACAAACAGGAAGCAGAAGCTATAAAGGACAGAGACAGGAGCAACAAGAAGACAGACAGACAGAGGAACCCCAGAGCACACAGAAGGCAGCAGCACACCCGGTGGACAAAGAAGAACTATGGCTAGGCAGGAGGTCTAGGCGACCCTGACACATTCAATCTTCCTCCGTTTGTGAGTGTGCAGTTCATATTTTAATCCAGTTCCATATAAAATTGTTAACCTTACTACACTATGAGTGCGCCTGTTTTCTGTTTGTTTTTCCTTTAGATATATTTATATATATATATATATATATATATATATATATATATATATATATAGTGTTTGACAAATCACCCAAAAATCTACTCGCCCAACAAAAAAATCTACTCGCCCCCTAGTCCCGCCCCCAGCCCCGCCCTAGTCCCGCCCCCAACCCCGCCCCTTTAAAAAAAAAAGAATAAATTCATAGTAAGAACAACATTCGTTTTTGACATTAGTTTATTTATTGTATTACATTATACTACAATTAGTCCTTGTTACGTGTGTGTGTATGTGTGTGTAAATGTTCCTGAACCCCATAACTAGTGCCTGGATGCCCCCGCATCACAATATTTAAAGCAGCAATCCCGCCTGGGATCTTACCTGATCCACAGTCCCTCAATGTCCAGGTACCTCATTCCCGCAATGTTATACATTGGAGGGGAGGTGTTCCCTACCTGTCTTCTGGGTTAGGGGGGATTCCGATGTCTTCCGTGTGAAGCTTGAGTCAGATCTGGAATAAAGCAGTGTAGGTTATTTCGGTGTAGGTATAGGGAAGTTAAGATATATAGGGTAAATAAGAGATCCAGAGTGTGAGAGAGAGACAGAGAGAGACACACAGAGAGAGAGAGAGAGAGACACAGAGAAAGAGACACAGAGAGAGACACAGAGAGAGAGAGAGAGAGAGAGAGACACAGAGAGAGAGACACAGAGAGAGACACAGAGAGAGAGATAGAGACACAGAGAGAGAGAGAGACACACAGAGAGAGAGAGAGAGAGAGAGAGAGACAGAGAGAGAGAGACACACAGAGAGAGATAGACAGAGAGAGAGAGAGAGAGAGAGACAGAGATTGAGAGAGACGCACAGAGAGAGAGAGACGCACAGAGAGAGAGACGCACAGAGAGAGAGAGACGCACAGAGAGAGAGAGACGCACAGAGAGAGAGACGCACAGAGAGAGAGACGCACAGAGAGAGAGAGACGCACAGAGAGAGACGCACAGAGAAAGAGTGAGACGCACAGAGAAAGAGAGAGACGCACAGAGAAAGAGAGAGACACACAGAGAAAGAGAGAGACACACAGAGAAAGAGAGAGACCCAGAGAAAGAGAGAGACCCAGAGAAAGAGAGAGACACACAGAGAAAGAGAGAGACACACAGAGAAAGAGAGAGACACACAGAGAAAGAGAGAGACACACAGAGAATGAGAGAGACACACAGAGAATGAGAGACACACAGAGAATGAGAGAAACACACAGAGAATGAGAGAGACACACAGAGAATGAGAGAGACACACAGAGAATGAAAGAGACACACAGAGAATGAGAGAGTGCGACAGAGAGAGTGCGACAGAGAGAGTGCGACAGAGAGAGTGCGACAGAGAGAGTGCGACAGAGAGAGTGCGACAGAGAGAATGCGACAGAGAGAATGCGACACTGAGAGGACGACAGGGAAAGGGTGCTGGTGACAAAGGGTGAGGGTGACACAGGGTGAGGGTGACACAGGGTGAGGGTGACAGGGTGACACAGGGAGAGGGAGAGGGTGACACAGGGAGAGGGTGACACAGGGAGAGGGTGACACAGGGAGAGGGTGACACAGGGAGAGGGTGACACAGGGAGAGGGAGAGGGTGACACAGGGAGAGGGTGACACAGGGAGAGGGTGACACAGGGTGAGGGTGACAGGGTGACACAGGGAGAGGGTGATACAGGGTGAGAGTGACAGGGTAAGGGTGACACAGGGAGAGAGTGACACAGGGAGAGAGTGACACAGGGAGAGGGTGACACAGGGAGAGGGTGACACAGGGAGAGGGTGACACAGGGAGAGGATGACACAGGGAGAGGGTGACACAGGGAGAGGGAAAGAGTGACACAGGAAGAGGGAGAGGGTGACACAGGGTGAGGGTGACACAGGGAGAGTGACACAGGGAGAGGGTGACACAGGGAGAGGGTGACAAAGGGAGAGGGTGACACAGGGAGAGGGTGACACAGGGAGAGGGTGACACAGGGAGAGGGTGACACAGGGAGAGGTGATAGTGGTTGAAAGACAGGGTTGCATACCTGTCTAAGACATGTGAATGTGCTCACAAGTGATATTCTTTATTGGCTTTATGCCAAGGGTGGAGTTTTTTTGTTGCCTTTTTCACCACCATAACTTAAAATGTAAATGGTACAGCTCAAACCCGTTATAGCGCGGTCCTCGGGGGCCATCGGATCCAACCGCGCTATAACCGGGGTTGCGCTAATATTTAAAAAAATGGCCGCCGTGCGCTCGATTGGGAGGAGGGGGGAGGAGGGAGGAGGGGTGAAGAGGTGGAGACCGCGGTGGGGGGAAGAGGTGGAGTGAAGCGCCGGCAGCCTTACATGTCCCCTAACAGGCAGTGTAATTCTCCCAGCATTCCCTGCACTCCCCCAGTCCCCTCAGTAGCTCCACACCATCCCACCACCGATCCCCGCACCAGTCCCCCAGCCTCGCACAAATCCCTCCTAGTCTCGCACCAATCCCCCAGCCTCGCACCGCCCCTCCCCCCAGCCTCGCGCTGATCCCCGCACCAATCCCCCAGCCTCGCACTGTTCCCCCTCCAAGCCTCGCACCGATCCCAGCAGTACCACGATGCCCCAGCAGCTGACACCAATGGTAGGGGGGGGGGCTGTGACAAATAGACTCTCCCACGCATTTCACGCCTACTATGGCGCTTTTTCAAGGAGTGCAGAGAAAGGGGAGGCCCTGGGTATTTAACGCACACCCCGTCATGCAAAAGAGTTGTAGTGAATAACCAATTAATTCTGTTTTGCAGAAAGAAGAGAGAAGACCAGAAAGAAAGAAGAAAAAAAAGAAAAGAAAAATGACAACAGAGATGCAAAATAATTAACTGTGGAAACAGACAATATAATGTGAATAAAGTTAATAAAAAGATGAAATAATAAATGAATAATAAATACATAAACAATGTGGGACAAAGATGATTCCTTTAACTTGATCCTAATCAATTGATAGAACATCCTACCAAGCCTCATACAAATTAAGCGGCCATATAAGAAAAGCCTATCTAGAGGAATGGGTGCAGAGTTAACCCATTCATGTATGGATACATTAGTATATACAAAACTTCAAAGGGTACTTCAATGCACATATTTAAGGGGAGGATTACACATTAGAATAGGCAATCAATGTCACTACCACATCCAATAAGAAAAAAGGAAAAAAAAGAAAGAAAAAGACAACAATACATCAACCTGGCTGAAGATATATTAAAGATATGTATTTAAAGGTGACATTGGAGTCTGTGTACACGCACCACAGGGCGAGACAGATAATGAAAGGGATAAAAAGGTTGCACTAATATAGTAACTTTAGTTTAAGCACAGTGTAATTGTATAGACCAATAGTGCTGAAGTGCAATGCTATAAAAAGCTCTTCAAATCCCAGTCAATATTTAACCCATTGGGTACTAAAGTATTGAGTGTGAATATCCAAAATGCCTCACGTCTATGAAGCAAATTGGTTCTATTTCCACCTCTATAATATAATATTATATACTGTTATATAATAATATGCTAATAATACGACCGCTAAAATACCGGAATATATTCTGGAAAAAAAGAAAATATACTGCAGCTGCCCGCGGTTATCAGAGTTATGCCGCTACGGCCGCATTAGGATAAAGGGGGTGCAGCTGTAGATTACTGGCTGAACCATCATTATTATTCAGTTGACTTGCGATACCATCCTTGATATATTACTTTTTCAAAGCTAGCTTTCTGATGTATTTATTTACATCTATGTATAATTGGAAGCTGTTCAGCCCACACACTGGCGCAAAGGAAAGCCCTTATTAGTGTGTTGGTGAACAGGTTAGAGAAAGCTTTACAGGCTTTATCTTCACCTATTAACCATACATCCCACTTTGAGGATATAGCCCTTCATGTGGCATCTACTTAAAGTTTGAGTAATATATAAATGGATCATCAAGTCTGCATAAAGAAATCATTCTAATTCCTATCAACATATTGCATCATTTGGCTCTATATACGGGACTAAAAGTGACAGATACGTGAAAAGTCACAAATCCTGTTCAAATTCCTGTCGCACTGATCCTGGGACCACCTAGTCCAATTTCTCTTTGTAAAGTGATTCTAGCAGCAGTGTTTAGGATAGATTGAGAAGCAGATGAGAGGCAGGAAAGCCGTATAGTAGAAGGTTACAATGTAGAAGGGGGCAGGAGAGCCAGGCTTGAGAGAAAATATGAGGAGCTCCATCTTTGACATGTTAAGTTTGAGTCAGCAGTGGGATATCTAGGATGATATAGCGGAGAGACATTCAGAGCCTTTGGTCTGTACAGCAGCTGTAAGGTCAGGGGTTGAAAAGTTATTTTGTGTGTCATCTGTATGGAGGTGATATTTGAACCAAAGATATGTGATAAGGTAACCTATAGAGAGTGTGTAAAGAAAAAAGAGAACAGGTCCCAGGAGATACCCGTGAGATACACCCAAAGAGTGATCGAAAGAGGCTGTGTTAGCAAAAGTTTAATGGGAGAGGTAATTGGAAATCCAGGATAAAGCTCTGTTATGGATACAAAGAGTAGGGAGAATGTAAAGGAAAAGAGGGTGGTCCACATGAGCAGAGTGTAATGATCTTTGTCTTTGGTAGCATGGAGGTCATTAGTTAGTGAGTGAGGGATGTTTCGATAGAGTAAGCAGGGCGAGAAGTGAGAGAGAGAAAATTAGATGAGAAGATGAGGAAAAGGTGAAATGAAGAAATCAGAGAGAGAACTTTATTGTGAAAACCAGGTCTAGGTATTGGTCCTTGTGGGTGCTGGCTGCAGTCTATTGGTGAAGGTCAAAATAAGAGGTTAGAGAGAGAGAAAGCGGGAATCCCAAGGAGAGAGGAGTCATCAATATGGCAGTTGTAATCCCCAAGGAGAAGAACAGGGGAGACTGAGGTGAGAAAGAGAAGGAAATACAGTATTCAAAGTGAGAGAGAAAGACAAAGGGGGGATGAGTAGAGGTAGGTGGGCAATAGATGACCGGCATGTGGAGAGAAAGAGAATAAAAAATCTGGACAGTGTGAGCCTCAAAGGAAGAAAAAGAGAGGGAGGAATATGAAGGGTTCGGTGGGAGAGGAGCACACGCCTCCACCCCTGCATTCAGGCCGCTGAGTGTGGGAGAAAGAAAGGCCACATAAGAGAGGGAAGCTTCCAGTGCAAAGTCAGACTGAGTGAGCTAAGTCTCGGTTATAGCAGCAAGGAGCAGAGAATGAGAGAAAAATAAGAAATGTACAGACAGGAACTTGTTAGAAAGGGGGCAAGTATTTCAAAGGGCACTGAAAAAGGGAAAGGGGAAGCACGTTAACAGGGAATGGGTTATGCTTGTCACGAGAGAACAGACAATATATCTAATAACCGGGCCAGATTGAACAAGACTAGGATATAGTAAACTGAATGAGTTTATTTCCTATGAGCAGAACAGACAATACATCAACCAAATAACATTACATAAATATTTACACTTACTGGTCTTGGACAAGGAGATATTCAGCCGAATAGCAGCTCCTTAGTTGTTATAGGTCACAACAAGCACGACAAGCACAGGAATAAAGGGTGCAAGCAACTATATAGATGCAGGCCTCCCATTCCTAACATAGCAGTTCAGTTATTGGTGAACAATTATCTTGTCCCAATCACTGGTTGCCAGGTAACGCAAGAAGCCGGGTTTACCCAGCCCCTCATTAATACACCCCTCCCCTGTAGTTATATCAGTGGCGCTCAACACTGTAATGATCAAAGCAATTCTAATAGATATTATAAAATATATATTATAAAATATACAACCAGAGCCACGGAAATCGCCCGTCCGATTGGATGCTCCACGTGGTAAGGGTGAACATGTAAATATACAAAGAAATCAAATCATAGCATAATACTATATAAAAAACTATGACATGATGCCTTCTTTGCCTTTGCCTTTGCCTTCTTTGCCATCCTGTCTAGCAAAAAATGCTTATTGGGCAGGGTATTTCATGTAGGGTGTTACGTTTGACAGGTCACAATGGTTAGTACTCATCTGTGAGATCTGGCTGCATATGCAATGAGGCGAGCCACCTCCAGTGATGTACAAGTTTTTTTCTCACCTCTGAGGAACTTCTCCACAACAAAGCCTTTCAAGTAGCCTCCTTTGATTGTACAATTACATATCAAAGCGGCCATTTGGCAAGCTTCCAAACTTATATCCAAAGTTATAGTAAAAACAGCGATAACTCAGAACTATATTTCCCATATATTAAATCAGATTAACAATATGTATGCAACCTGTTTTCGTTGCATAGGAAAGCATATCCAAATTTCAGCCTTGTAGCACAAATACATACAGAGATATGGTTCTATGGGGTTTACATTGTGACAAATACACAGTTAACCCCTCGCTCCATGTTAATACATAACATAGCAATTAATTCTGCTGAAGTGGGGGAATGCCGATCAACATATACACAGATCTCATTAACCCCTCATATCCATATCATGATAACAGGATATATACAATAACACACAGTACTGCTGGGGAAATACATCTAAGACCTGGGACAATTTGACTGAAGCGGGGAAATGCAGATCCACATATACACAATATGGTTAACCCTTTCCCTCCCGACATGATTTATACACACATAGTAATATAACACAGACTGCTGGGGAAATACATCTAAGACCTGGGGCCATTCTGCTGAAGCAGGGGGATGCAGATCAACATATACACCGATCCCATTAACCCCTCATACCCCGATCATGACCGTGAGGTTAGAGGGGTTAACACCAGGAGGAGTAGAAGTTGTATGTGAGAGGCACTTTTGATTGCTAAAAAAATTTGAACTTTGACGGCTCCAGGGATAAAATGGCTAGTCCCAACAATTTGAGGACAGCTATTTTAGAACTGAAGAAACAGTATAAATACACTCATACACAATTCAATACCATGAAAGACACAATCAATGTACTGCACCTTTACAGCATCTGTTGACAGCTGGCTGGACTAATCTGTGAATTAAACTGATGACTGAAGTGACATGAATTTATTGAATAATAAAGTTTTTAATACAGTAATTTATTATTTTGTCATTATTTAATCCTTGTTTTCATCCTTTTTTTTGCAGGTTTGGCAGGCTGATTAACATCAATACCTTGTCATGTTGGAAACACATCAAGTGATACTGTTAGGTAATGTAATTCATGCATCTGTTTCTTCTCCAAGTTACAATCTCACAAATATTTTACATTTGAACATGTAAAAGAGACAGCAAGAAGATGATGTTGGTTGAAGAAGATTGTATTACTGTATTTGAAAAAAGTATTTGCATTATTTTAGTCATTTTGTAATCCTTGTTTTAATAATTTTTTCACAGGTTTGGCAGAGTAATCAATATCAACACCCTGTTTGTGCAGGAAAAACATCTAGCGATACGGTAAGGTAATGTAATTCATGCATATATTACTTCTCTAAATAATAATCTCATAATTATTTAACATTTGAACCTGTAAAAGAGACAGCAAGAAGAAGTCATTGTTCAGGAGGCTGATCAATGTCAACACTTTGTTCGTATAGGAAACACATTCAACGATAATGGATAATAAAGGTAATGTATGGGTTCCATTCATTTGGCAATACCTGTACTGCACATGCATTCCATACAGTTCGTATGTTCAGGTCGCTTGCACAGGAAATGAACGACATGCATATGGGTTTCATAGATGTTCCATGCAACACGCTTGCATAGAAAATCAATGACTCGCATATGCATTCCATAGAGGTTCCATAGTAAACAAACACCCACTTTATTGGTAGTACGTGTTCCATGCAGTGTATTTCATGCATCTATTTCTCCTTGGTTATTAAAAAATAACAATCACAATTATTTTAGAAGTGAAAGTGTACAAGAGACAGCCAGAAGAAGATGTCGGTTGAAGACGATTATATTATTGCAAGAAGATTATATTTTTTGTAAAAATATTGAAGAAGATTGTATTATTTCACAAATTCTTTTTTTATCTATCTCTGAACTGTCATTTAGTGTACTCTAATAAAAAAGTATCATACTTTAAAAATACTTTGTAGTCACCTGAAGTTTTTAAGAGAAGTAGGGATGGAATAACATATTATTTCATACTGCATAAAATGAACGGGAATAAGGAATGGGTTACTTTGAATTTAGATTAAAGACACACACTTGCACACTAGCATACTATCACTGCCTATTATTACTGCAGAGTACTATGGCTGCCGCTAAACTCCATTTTTGGGGTTGCGGCTCATTTGCGGCTCAATCGTGGTTTCCGCATCTGCAAGACGCGAATAACTGCTGGAGATTTACACTTAACATTTCACGGTCCCAGGGACAGTAAGTCTTCCTACATCTGTAACTAACCTACTCTAAATATTAATTACGGTACTTTCCCGTTATCCGGAGCCATTTCCTGTTATCCGGA
This sequence comes from Ascaphus truei, assembly GCF_040206685.1. Lineage (NCBI taxonomy): Eukaryota > Metazoa > Chordata > Amphibia > Anura > Ascaphidae > Ascaphus > Ascaphus truei. Next base: position 219,142,153 of record NC_134487.1, read on the forward strand.
AAGTACCCATGTTAAATCTACCACCCCCTCCACTCAACTCCCCCTAATGCCCTCCAACCAGTAAAATGCCCGTCCCCACCTCCTCAAACCCTTTCTTATACAGATATCTGCCCCTCCCTCCTAATACAGAGAGATAACTGTCCATCCCCACCTCCTCATACACAGAGATAACTGCCACCCTAACACCAGTAACTGCCCCTCCCCACCTCCTCCTAATACACAATGGCACAACAAACAACACTGAGGAACAGCACGTCATCATTTAGAGTCATATTTGGCCTAATTCATTTGGAGGCAGCACGTCGGAGACGAGGACGTCTTTGAGTCACTGTTGAAAGCAATTAATGGTTTTTGGCCTCCAAAAATGCTTTGTTTTCAATAATAAATAAGTTGTTACTTTGTTTTTAATGAAATAATAAATAAGTTTTTAATTAAATAAGTTGTTTTGAATATGGCTCCGGATAACAGGAAATGGCTCTGGATAACAGCAAAGTACCATAATTACCTTTTCCCTACATGCAGTAACAATGGCTAGCTGAAATTACTTTCCAATAACTAACAATGGAAAGATGAATTGGTCAAGGACAAGAGCGCAGACAAAAACCTTCAATGGCATAGTACATTAAAAACAATTTATAACAAGAAAGTGGGAGTAGAAGAGCACATAGAGGGTTTCTGATAGTGTAAAACCTTTTAATATAAACATGTGATAGGTAGGTAACATGATGTAAAATTACCAAAAGATATCTTTTAGAGATCATATGAGAAGAGTCAGAGGGTTACCCGAGCAGGATAGACTGGTAGCATCTGTTGGTCTCTTGCACAGTGTCCCATTCCAAGCGACCTGTATTCCTGGAGATGGCGACTGTACCAGTGTCTGTTGTTGCGATGTTGGGAGCTCCTGAGAAAGCTAGACTTAGCCCTATGAAATGCGTTGAGCCCACACACAGACAATTGCCCCCATGCAGCCGCTCTAACGCTGTGCTATTCTGAAGCTCCATGGACCAGTCTCTTACACCCCGAACCCAGAAGTGACTTCCCCCTGACACCACCAGGACAACTGATTCCGGTACTGTACAGTAACCATTTCCAGGAACACAGGCCACGTGGAGTGGGACATTGTGCAGGAGACCAACAGACACTGCTGGTCCATCCCAGTGAGGTAACCCACTAACTTTTCTCATATGGTCTTATACTGCACCGACACACTTTATTCGAGCAAATACCCAGTATGTACCTGGCAGATACCTGGAATGCGCCGCTCCTCACCTCTGACAAGCCCCGTTGCGTTTGCCTTCTCAGCCTGGGTTCATGCCTGGCTGACGGGCGGCTGATCTGTTAAATGATAATGATTAGGATTTAATAGGCTGCAATGCTTCGCGTGTCTACCAGATGGCATAAATTCATGAATTGTAATGCAGTATATATATATATACTGTGCAGTATTGCAGCCAGCGGGAATAAAATGCTTCAATCCCTGCCTGGAAAATACCTCAATGCACTCGGGCAGAAAACAGTCACAAACCTCAATACACCCGGGTATACCCGAATTCGTGGGACTAGCCGAGCTCGAATAAAGTGTGTCGCCAGTGTAAATCTTTATTTTGGTAATATTACATCGTTACCTACCTATCACCTTTTTATATTAAAGGTTTAACACTATCAGTGTCTCACTGTGTGCTTTTCTACTCATCATTTCTTGCTCCAGAATCCTTTGGATTATAGGAGGTTTGGAACACCTCTGAAGAAAATCCCTCGTCCCGTCTCGATAGCAGTACATTGTTTCGGAGATAGATGATTTCACAAGGGGAGAGCCTGATGGCTATGGATGCTTGGAGTTCAAAAAGCTTCCTATGTGTTTCACAAGTTATGGCTTGTTTCCTCAGGGAGAGCAAACTGTCTCTGCAGACAAGTCGGGGGATGTAATATGCGGCCGTATCGGCTCAACTCTTATTACCGCGGGCATTATTTATTTTTTTACGGAATATGCTCCGGTATTGTTGCGCTCGTAATATTGAACGCATGGACGTGAATGCGGTATGAATGCGGCATGAACGCGTTGAAGTGCGGTGAAGTGCGTGGAATTTGGAAAATATCCCCGAAAAAATTCGGAGATGTTGGAGAATAAAAGGGGCCGTGGCTGTATGTACCAACTACTGCCAACATCTGATGACTATGGGACCAATGGGTGAGCCAGGAAGAAGTTCTTACTGATGCAGTATTTTCAGAGTGTTTATATATATATAAAAATGTTATCAGCTCCGGAGGCCTCTGGCATCAATCCCAGGCAGGAAAAAGGCCTGACTTTTTTTTCCCTGATTCCCCTGCTTAGTGCATAGACCTCTAAACATATATATACACAGTGGCGGCCGCCCTTATCCTAATGCGGCCGAATCGGCGCAACTTTGATAACCGCGGGCAGATGCGTTTTTTTTTCCGGAATATGTTCCGGTATTTTCGCGCTCGTTTAGAGGTCTATGCACTAAGCAGGGGAATCAGGGAAAAAAAAGTCAGGCCTTTTTCCTGCCTGGGATTGATGCCGGAGGCCTCCGGAGCTGATAACATTAATAGGAGCACCGGAGCCCCCCGGCATGCATCCGATGCAGGAAAAATGCATTTAAAGCCCACTTCAATAAGGCAATGAAGGGGTTAACCAGCCGTGCCAGGTTTATTGTGGTTAGCGGGGGTGGGTGAAGCGGTTATTTGGCCTTTGGTGGTTGTTTAGGGCTTGCGGGGGGTGGTGGTTGCGGGTGCACTTAACCCCTTCATGACCTTAGCGGTTAATACCACTACGGTCATGAAGGGGTTAAGCCGGGGGGTTGCGGGTGCACTTAACCCCTTCATGACCTTAGCGGTTAATACCGCTACGGTCATGAAGGCGTTAAGCCCGCCCACTACCCACCCGCAAGCCCTAAACAACCACCGTTGGGGCTAATACCCCCTTCACCCACCCCCGCTAGCCACAATAAAAAAAATACACACACAACAGCCCCACACTAAATAAATAAATAAATATATAAATATATAAATGTATATATATATATATATATATATATATATATATATATATATATATTTATATATTTATTTAATATATATATACATGTATTACAGCAACAACCCCTATACCCCCCTAACATACACATATATGCACATCAAATAGCATACAGTAGCGACATCTTTTATTGCACTAAATGCCGGCGGCATGCCGGGATCTACCCCAGCTGCCGCCAGTAAAAACCGCGTGCCGCCGCATTTCCCCCACGCACCCCCCCTCCACTTCGCGTACAATTTACCCCCCTTCCCGACCCCGTACCCGGCTCCTGCTCTGCCCCTCTGCTTCCCCGCACCCCCGCTTACCTTAATTTGATCTCCAGGGGTGTCGGGGAAGCCTGGGGAAGCCGGGGAAGACGGGGAAGCCGGGCGCGCATGTTACTGTGACGTCACAGTGCGCCGCCACGCGCTGCGGCTACCCGCTTCCCAGACGCATGCAGCCGGCGGCTTTTACTCGAATAAAAGCTGCCGCTGCAGTACTTGTTTGTATTTTGTATTTTGTTTGGAATATTTTATTGTTAACATTGATTTGCAGAGTGTACATGGTGCATAGATTGTATGCAACATGTACACAATGTAAATTCAATGTTTTGATTGGCATTTGATGCTTTAGATTGGAAGATGAGTTGATTTGTTTTGGAAATAGGATTTTATTTGACTGTGGCTGATATGGAGAAGTGGTATTTTTATTAGAGCATGTTTTTGTTAACCCTTACACATTTATTTGTATATTGGTTCATCGTGTGTATATACAGTATATATATAGTTACATAGTAGTTGAGGTTGAAAAAAGACGTACGTCCATCAAGTTCAACCTATGCTAAATTTAGACAACAGATACTTTATTCTATATCTATACTTACTTATTGATCCAGAGGAAGGCAAACAAAAAACCCCATTAAGGGGAAAAATTAATTCCTTCCTGACTCAAAGAATTGGCAATCGGATTAATCCCTGGATCAACATTCTATGTGTGTATATATATAGTTGCATGATGAAGCCACTGTATAAATGAATGGGTGAAGGGTGGGTATCGGGCCAGGGTGGCTTAACCACTTAATTACCTTTGCGGTTATTATCCGATAAGGTGATTAAGGGGTTAATTGATTTCAGAATGTTATTGCAAAAGTATTGGCTATGTATTTTGTTGGCAACGGAGGACAAGGATTTTGCTGGCAATGGGGGCTTCTTATTGATGAGGTCAGTAGAACTTTATTTATTTTATTATGGTAGTTAATGTGTTTAATAATGGGCAAATAATCTATTATCCATATCTGGATAATAGTTATTTGGCACATTATTGTACTGTATGTGTTGTGGGGGGCGGGGGGGATTGATGTATTGAATGCATAGGTCAGGTTTATTTTTTTTACATACAGGGTTGGTTCCTCAGGTCTGCGAGAGACCTCTGGAGACCACCTGCGGTATCCTCGGGCTTCTCACGGGTATCAGGCTGTGTGATCCACAGGGGACACCTGTGGGGAAGAACCGGTGGCTCCACATCTGTGGGGGCACCACGGACCCGTAAGGACCACCCGTGGATCCTCAGACCCCCATGGGAACCACCCGAGGCCCCTCAGACACCTGTGGGTCTGACCTGCGGTGACCCGGGGCCCCCAGACATTCGTGGGCCTACCATGGTGACCCAATTGTGGCCCATGGTGACCCGCGGAGACCACCTGGTGGGCCATGGCGCCTGGCGGAACCCACTAACAGGCCTCCAGAACCTGTATGAAACAAGTTGCTGGTACCCTGTAGGTCTTTCAGGTGACCCATCAGGCCCACCGGGGACTCACGTTGTACTGGGGTATGAACCCTGTATGTAAAAGAATAAATCATGTATTTATGGGGGGCACAAGGGGTGGGTTATGTATTTAATAAATAGAATGATGTTTATTGTGGGGCTGTGTATTGTTTTTATTGTGGGTACTGGGGGTGGGGGGAGGGGGTATTGGCCCCAAGGTTATGTGGGTAGGCCTCCCGGCTGGGTATTGGGTGAGGGTGGTTAGGCTTCACGAGGTGGGGGGTTAGGGGCGGAGGGTATGTAGGCCTCCCGAGTGGTGGGTGAGGGTGGGTTAACCCCTTAATAACTGTAGTGGTTAATAACCACTATGTTGATTCAGGGGTTAGGGGACATTACATTGGCTGTTTTTATTCTTGTTTCTGTTTTGCAGCATCAGAGGTGGCATGGACGGTGATGAAGATGAGCATGGCCTTCATCGTGGCAGCCGGACAAGGGTGAGCGCAATATGTATTTAATGTATTTATTGTTCTTTATGTATTTTAAATGGGCACATTCACTACTATCCATTTGTGGATAATAGTAATTGTGCCCATTACTGTATTGTATGTGTTAGGGGGGGGGGTTATTTCTTTATAAGTATGTATGTGTTTTTACATTAATTGGGGGGGCACAGAATTTGTATTGCAGGCCTGCGGGTAACACCCGAGGGCCCCCGCCAGCCTATAGTATCACTGATGTGCATATATGTGTATTTTAGGGGGTATAGGGGTTGTTGGGGTAATATATATATATATGAACAAAAAACAAACAAAAGCGCAAGCTCCATAGCACGTAACTGAGTAAAAAATAAGGTAAATTTATTTAAAAAATCAGCAACCCATAAGAATGTGCACTTACAGGATTTTAAACAGAACCATTCGTGGGAGAGAAATCTCTATTGTGGTCATCTGCGGTGGTAGGGTGAGTGCCAGGTTTGCAGAGTGGATGTAAATAGCCCAGGTTCACCATGAATTGGTAGCAAGATATAAAGCCATCCAATGCCTGCACGTCCTTTGCTCCCTCATACAATGATTGCTAACACATGAAATTACCACCAGCCGGAGCGCAGGGAAGCCAGGGACTCCAAATACACCAACACAAACGCGATGACGTCACAGCTCTACGTGTTTTGTCACACTGCGGCAACTTCGTCAGGAAATATGTGATTGTCAGGGACAGCCAGTTAAATAGGCTGGATCAAGTAAACCTATTTTCACATTGGTACTAAGTTTCACCACAAATCGTATAACTCTAAAATTACTATAAATATCAACATTACAATGAATAACAAAAAAAAACATCAATAATTATGTTGTTCACATCATACAATGAAAATAGCTAAAACTAAACAATTTAATTACGTATAAACTCAACTAACACAATGACATGTTAGAAAAAGCTGTCCCACTATTACCAATCTAAGTTTCATCAAATATGGAAAAAAAAAAATATATATATATATATACCAAATTGAAATTAAAGCCTAAACCTATAATTTTATTTTCAAAAGATATTGATGAATCTATATATTAATTAGAATATAATAATATAAATATATAAACAACCAAATACCACTACACCATATAAAAATGAATGATAGAAAAATCTAAATAAAATTGAAAAAATATTAAAATCAACCTATTCCTTGTGTGATGAGAACAACATTCACAAAACAATCTTTACATTATATGTACTAACAAAAATGATTAGATTAATAATTTACATAGTGCATTAATTAACATTATATCTAATTACATATAATAACAACAATTGTTACATTAAAAAATAACTAAAATTATTAAAAGATAAAGGAAAAAACTGGATTAACTATTAAATAACACATACTTTAAGGAAAAATCATATAATATAGAGAAATCCCCCCAAAAACTCAGAACCCCATCCTAGGATAGGGGGAGAGGAACCGAACTAGCAACCAGAGCAGAAAGGCAGAGAACAGCAAGGCAGGAAACTAAACCAGTGTGCTAGTATCCAAGCACTCATTAAGACCCCTGGGAGAAAGTGTACCAAGTGAGTATATCCAAAAAGACTCTCTCATACATAGGGGCCTATACAGAAAGATCCGAAAAATTGCATTCGCCAGGGTTTCAATTCGCCAGGTTTTTGGCGTGTTAACCTCGCTGTATGCAGCAAGGGCCGAAACCCTGGCGAATGAATGCGCCACCACCATTTGATAAAATGGCTAGTAACCGGTGGCGAGACGGCTGCCTGGCGAGAAACTGCCGAGAAGCCGCCCCTGGCGAGATGTGTCTGCAGCAGAGAGAGATCCGCTGCTCTCTCTGCGCAAACATCGGCACATTAAAAATTATTTAAAATACATTTTTACTGATAGTGTACATGTGCAGGGGGTCTCCGGAGCTGAACCGCATTGGTTTCAGGTCCGGGGACCCCCTGCTTCCCGAGATACAGGCCCCGTTATGAGGTGCCGGTATCCCTCTGCATTTAAATGTCCCGATCACGTGACACTGGAATGTAAACGAAGCAGAGGGATACCGGCACCCCCTAAAGGGGCCTGTATCTTGAGAAGCAGGGGGTCCCCGGACCTAAAACCAAAGCGCTTCAGCTCCGGAGACCCTCTGCACATCTACACTATCAGTAAAACACACATATCAATAAACACTCGTTCCTTACCTTTGCGGCTATGTGCTACGGTAACGAAGCAGCATGAATGTATTTTTAATAATAGTGTACTGTGAGCAGGGGGTCTCTGAGCCACAAATCAATGCGGTTCAGCTCAGGGGATCCCCTGCTTCCGCACAATATTATTAAAATACAGAAATCCTGCTTCATTACCATAGCGTATAGCCGCTAAGGCAATGAAGGGTTAAGGCAGAATAGCATGTTTATTGGGGACAATTGCCCCCAATAAACATAGCAATAAACAACATACACCCACTGTGTATTACACAGGGGGTGTATTTAAAAAACATAAACAACAATAAATACATTAAATACATATAGCACTTACCCATTTCCGGTTGCCACGATGAAGGCCATCCTCCTCTTCATCCCGCCCATGCCTCCTCCGCTGCTGCAAAACAGACACAAAAATTAAAACATCCAAAGTAATGTCCCCTAACCCCTTAATCACCATAGCAGTTATTAACCGCTACAGTCATTAAGGGGTTAAACCACCCTCACCCACCACTCGGGACGCCTACATACACTCCCACACTAACCCCCCACCCCATGAGGCCTAACCACCCTCACCCACTACCCACAAGGGAGGCCACATACACTGGCGACACACTTTATTCGAGCTCGGCTAGTCCCACGAATTCGGGTATACCCGGGTGTATTGAGGTTTGTGACTGTTTTCTGCCCGAGTGCATTGAGGTATTTTCCAGGCAGGGATTGAAGCATTTTATTCCCGCTGGCTGCAATACTGCACAGTATATATATATATACTGCATTACAATTCATGAATTTATGCCATCTGGTAGACACGCGAAGCATTGCAGCCTATTAAATCCTAATCATTATCATTTAACAGATCAGCCGCCCATCAGCCAGGCATGAACCCAGGCTGGGAAGGCAAATGCAACGGGGCTTGTCAGAGGTGAGGAGCGGCGCATTCCAGGTATCTGCCAGGTACATACTGGGTATTTGCTCGAATAAAGTGTGTCGCAGCAGTACCGTTGGGGAACCCCCCCCCACCCCCAGTATCCACAATAAAAACAATACAGTGACCCACAAAAACTTCATTCTATTTATTAAATACATTACCCACCCCCTGTGCCCCCCCATAAATACAAGATTTATCCTTTTACAAACAGGGTTCATAACACAGCCCCATGCGAGTCCCCGGTGGGCTGGCGGGGTACCTGACAGACCTACAGGGTACCAGCAGCCCTTTTCAACAAGGTTCTGGAGGCCTGTTGGTGGGTCCCGCCAAGCGCCATGGCCCCCAGGTGATCTCCTTTGGATTCACCGTGGGCCACAATTGGGTCCCCACGGTAGGCCCAAGGATGTCTGGGAGCCCGGGGTCAGACCCACAGGTGTCTGCTGGGCCTCGGGTGGTTCCCACGGGGGTCTGGGGATCTCACGATTGCTCACTATGGGTCCGTGGTGCCCCCACGGATATGGGACCACCGCTTCATCCCCGCACCTATGGGTCGGCGGTGCCCCCACGGATGTGGGACCACCGCTTCATCCCCGCAGACTACGGGTCCGCGGTGCCCCCACAGATGTGAGGCCACCGCTTCATCCCCGCATGTGTCACCCGTGGAACCACCAGCCTGATACCTGTGAGATACCCGAGGAGACCACAGGTGGTCTCCAGAGGTCTCACGCAGAACCAGGGAACAAACCCTGAATGTAAAAAAAAGAAACCTGGCCTATACATTCAATACATGCACCCCCCCCCCCAACCCCTACAGTACAATAATGTGCAAAATAACTATTATCCAGATAGGGATAATAGATTATTTGGCCATTATTAAAAACATTAGCTAGCATATTTAAATAAATAAAGTACTACAGACCGCATCAATAAGATGTCTCTGTCGCCAGCAACATCCTTGTCTTGCCCACAAAAAACATAGCCAATACAAAGCCAATACATTGCAATTATATTCAGATATCAATTAACCCCTTAAACACCTTATCGGATAATAACCGCAAAGGTAATTAAGGGGTTAAGCCACACTGGCCCGATACCCATATACCCAGCATAGCTGCATAGTCAAAATAATTTAAAACACATCAAATAAAGCTTTTAAAACAACATAATTTCTTACCCTGTATGTATATATCTCTCTAGACATACATACGTACATACATACAGTGGCAAGAAATGATATACCACAAAAAAATAAATACACGTTAAAAAAGCATTAAAAAAAATTAACAAGTTCAATTAAATACATTTCTTTAGTTCACTTACCATTACTTGACCCCACCGTCTCCCGTTGAGCTGCTTACTCACGAAACAAAACCACCAGGCACAGGAACCCATAAAATAAAAAACCATAAAAAAATAAACATTAAACTAAAAATCCAAATCAATCCACGGGTCTTCTAATTGTAATCCATTTTCATCTGTATTCTACTTTCTTCTATCTTCTTCCAGGGTCTTCTTCCCGTCTTCGGCTATGCCCTGGTCTTCTTTCTTCTCCGGAGGTCCTTCCTCCTCGGCGCCTGGCTTAAAAATGAGACGACATAGGCTTTTAAAGGCCTATGACGTCACATTTTCGTCATGGTTCCCATTGTCCTGATTGGGCCGTGAAAACCATGTGTTTTGGCCGATAAAAAAAAAAAGATGACGTCACTTAAAGGCAATGAAAGCACAGCCAATCAGAATGGCTTTGCTTCAATTGCCTTTAAGATAACGTCATTAAAAGAAACATGGCCGTCTACACATGGTATGGTAGCCAATCAGAGCGTGGGAACTCCATCCCTACTCTGATTAGCTCTAGTATACCATGTGACAGAGGCTTGGGGGAGAACGAATATGACGTCATTGAAAGCCTTTCACATGGTACTAGAGCCAATCAGAGTAGGGATGGAGTTCCCACACTCTGTTTGGCTACCGTACCATGTGTGGACGGCCATGTTTCTTTTCATGATCATCTTAAAGGCAATTGAAGCAAAGCCATTCTGATTGGCTGTGCTTTCATTGCCTTTAAGTGACGTCATCTTTTTTTTTTTTATCGGCCAAAACACATGGTTTACACGGCCCAATCAGGACCGAGGGAACCATTGTTCGGTTCCATCCTTGAATTACTTAATTGTTTAAGTGTTAGTAATGGAATGTAAATTGTTTAGGGATGTCATTAATGAATGCAAATTGATTTATGTTTACTGGATTGGTTAAAATAGTATACTTGTTTGGAGGTATTTGTATTTTGCTTGCAATGTTATTGTTAACATTCTTTTGCAGAATGTATATGGTGCTTAGATTGTATGCATCATATATACAATGTAAATGCAATGTGTTGATTGTCATTTGAGGTTTTTGATTGGCATTTGATGTTTTTGATTGTAAGATCAGTTAGGATTATGAAAGGAAATTAATTTTATTGTAGTGTGATTTTATGGAGAAGTGTTATCTTGAGTACAGCATGTTTTTGATAACTCCTAGGGTATCTCACGGGTATCAGGCTGGTGGTTCCACTGGTGACACATGCGGGGATGAAGCGGTGGTCCCACATCCGTGGGGGCACCGCCGACCCATAGGTGCGGGGATGAAGCGGTGGTCCCACATCCGTGGGGGCACCGCGGACCCGTAGTGAGCACTTGTGAGTTCCCCAGACCCCCGTGGGAACCATCCGAGGCCCCGCAGACACCTATGGGTCTGACCCGGGGCTCCCAGACATCCTTTGGCCTACCGTGGGGACCCAATTGTGGCCCACGGTGACCCAAGGAGACCACCTGGGGGCCATGGCGCTTGGCGGGACCCACCAACAGGCCTCCAGAACCTTTTTGAAAAGGGCTGCTGGTAACCTGTAGGTCTGTCAGGTGCCCTGCCAGACCACCGGGGACTCGTGTGGGGCTGTGTTATGAACCCTGTTTGTAAAAGGATAAATCTTGTATTTATGGGGAGGCACAGGGGGTGGGTAATGTATTTAATAAATAGAATGAAGTTTATTGTGGGTCTCCTCCCCTACTTTATTCCCCTTAAATGAAAAATCAAGGTATATATGTATGTTGAATTTTTCCTCATTGTGGTCCCCCTCTCTCTTTTATTTTCTACGTCCATAAATGTCCTGGAGCCACAAGCAGAACAATGCGCCTGAGGATTTCTCCCCTTTTCCCTTCTATACAAGTATACAGAGGTTGGCGAATCACCTCTGAGAGACTCGGGCAGCAGAACTGCATTGTGTGAAGGACTACAGTCGCGTATCAAACAGTAGGATATCTCTTTTGGCGCAACTTCTCTATCTCTTTTATATTGTGGGTCACTGTATTGTTTTTATTGTGGGTACTGGGGGTGGGGGGGGGGTTCCCCAATGGTATGTGGGTAGGCCTCCCTTGTGTGTAGTGGGTGAGGGTGGTTAGGCCTCAAAGGGTGGGGGGTTAGTGGGGGAGGGTATGTAGGCATCCCGAGTTGTGGGTGAGGGTGGGTTAACCCCTTAATGACTGTAGCGGTTTATAACCGCTATGGTGATTAAGGGGTTAGGGGACATTACTTTGGATATTTTAATTTTTGTGTCTGTATTGCAGCAGCGGAGGGGACATGGGCAGGATGAAGAGGAGGATGGCCTTCATCGTGGCAGCCGGACATGGGTGAGTGCTATATGTATTTAATGTATTTATTGCTGTTTATGTTTTTAAAATGGGCACATGCACTATTATCCCTTTGTGGATATTAGTAATTGTGGCCATAACTATACTGTATGTGTTAGGGAGGGGGGGTTATTTCTTTAAAAGTATGTATGTGTTTATTCATTAATTTGGGGGTGGCACATAATTGGTACTGCAGGCCTGCGGGTAACACCCGAGGGCCGCCGCCGGCCAATAGTATCATTGATGTGTATATATGTGTATGTTAGCGGTTATAGGGGTTGTTGTTATATATATATAGGAATGAATCTCACAATGAGGTATTTGATAAACAGAGTGAACCAATGGATGCTTCAACAGCAAATTTGGAGAAATTTCAGACTAATAACAAATTTGCTGTACTTAGTGTCCCAACAGCTTTCACAAGTCCCAATAAAAACCTGATTGTTATTCCCACAAAATTAGACAAATTATCAATCGCCACTGGAAAGTGTTGCTCTCAGATCCGCACCTCAGCAGTCAGTTGTCCACTGTGGCACCACTGGTCTTCCGCAAGGGTCTAAATATCAAGAACATCTTGGCCCCAAGTAGACTTAGTGATACTTCAGTTGAGAATAGTGGTTCACAGTTAGTGTCTGGAAACATTAGGTGTGTCAGATCTAGATGTCTAATGTGTGGACATCTGCATCTGTCGGATACTTTCTCTTCATTTAGCAACAAGTCTGAATATACATTAAAAAGTTCAATCAACTGTCTCTCCACAAATATAGTGTATGTTTTATCTTGTCCATGTCAATTGCAATATGTGGGTCGCACTAAAAGAGCACTGTGTGTCAGATTCCTGGAACACAGACGTTCCATCATTAAGGGAGTGCTGGCACACAGTGTTCCTCGACATTTTTCCCAAGTACACCAAAAGGATCCCAAGGGACTTGTTATTATGGGTATTGAGAGTATTCCGAGTACCCTATTAGGGGGGAGATAGATTTAAGACACTATGTATGAGAGAGTCTTTTTGGATATACTCACTTGGTACACTTTCTCCCAGGGGTCTTAATGAGTGCATTGATACTAGCTCACTGGTTTAGTTTTCTGCTTTTCTGCTCTGGTTGCTAGTTCGGTTCCTCTCCCCCTATCCTAGGATGGGGTTCTGTGTTTTTGGAGGGGATTCCTCTATATTATATGATATTTCCTTAAAGTAGGTGTTATTTAATAGTTAATCCAGTTTTTTCCTTTATCTTTTTATAATTTTAGTTATTTTTTAATGTAACAATTGTTGTTATTATATGTAATTAGATATAATGTTAATTAATGCACTATGTGAATTATTAATCTAATATTTTTTGTTAGTACATATAATGTAAAGATTGTTTTGTGAATGTTGTTCTCATCACACAAGGAATTAAATAGGTTGATTTTAATATTTTTTCAATTTTATTTAGATTTTTCTATCATTCATTTTTATATGGTGTCGTGGTATTTGGTTGTTTATATATTCATATTATTATATTCTCATTAATATATTGATTCATCAATATCTTTTGAAAATAAAATTATAGGTTTAGGCTTTAATTTCAATTTGGTATATATATATATTTTTTTTTCATATTTGATGAAACTTAGATTGGTAATAGTGGGACAGCTTTTTCTAACATGTCATTGTGTTAGTTGAGTTTATACGTAATTAAAATGTTTAGTTTTAGCTATTTTCATTGTATGATGTGAACAACATAATTATTGATGTTTTTTTTGTTGTTATTCATTGTAATGTTGATATTTATAGTAATTTTAGAGTTATACGATTTGTGGTGAAACTTAGTACCAATGTGAAAATAGGTTTACTTGATCCAGCCTATTTAACTGGCTGTCCCTGACAATCACATATTTCCTGACGAAGTCGCCACAGTGTGACGAAACGCGTAGAGCTGTGACGTCATCGCGTTTGTGTTGGTGTATTTGGAGTCCCTGGCTTCCCTGCGCTCCGGCTGGCGGTAATTTCAAGTGTTAGCAATCATTGTATGAGGGAGCAAAGGACGTGCAGGCATTGGATGCCTTTATATCTTGCTGCCAATTCATGGTGAACCTGGGCTGTTTACATCCACTCTGCAAACCTGGGACTCACCCTACCACCGCAGATGACCACAATAGAGATTTCTCTCCCACGACTGGTTCTGTTTAAAATCCTGTAAGTGCACATTCTTGTGGGTTGCTGATTTTTTAAATAAATTTACCTTATTTTTTACTCAGTTACATGCTATGGAGTTTGCGCTTTTGTTTGTTTTTTGTTCATAGATTCCAAAAGTGGTTGGCTATACCACTCCCCTTAAAGCTGCAAAGACGCTCCCTGGATCTTCTATTGGGACTATATTTCTCTCTGGATTTTCTGATTGAGTGGAACATTAAATTTGGATTTTCCTTTTTTTTTTCCTATCACGTTATGGTTTGTAGATATTATTAGGTTAAATTGTGGTCATTTTAATTTATTTTAATATTTTAAATATGTTATTATTATTTATTATTTATTAGGGTTATTTCACATCCTCTTTAGCGCTACTTAATTTTTGTGTTGTCATATCATATATCATATATATACTCCAGGAAGAAGCCCACTCAGGGTGAAACTTGTTGAGTGTTTACTTTACTACAGCCTTTATGTAATCTTCTATTTTGAGGGACTTATGATGGATCTGATGCAGCATTTTGGACTTTATTTTTTGTTCCTGTTATAAGCAGACTTTGGAAACACATCCTGTACAATCAATATGGACACAAACTCTACACAATCTAGCTGCAGCTGAGTATTACCCTCCTCTTACTGTTTGGGCATTACCTGTCCTTGCAGTGCAGTGCACTTTGTGGTGTTTTCAATATGTATGACTCTGTTTGCTAATATGTCTTTACTAGTCATATTTTTCTTTATTTGCTGCATCAGTTCTCATTGATTTCATTTTGGGGAAATGCTGTTCAGGGTATAACTATTATTATTGTTATATTATTTTTCCCTGGTTGCTTTATTTTCTTTTTTTCCCCTCTGTTTTTGGTATACATACTAATTTTTCCTGGCTATATACTGGGTCATTGACTATATACTTTTTCCAACGCAATGATTTATTATTCTTTCATGCATATGTCAGTGGGAATATATTTTGTATTGCCTATTATGTTAGACTAAACTACTTTGTTGTCATTATTTAAACTTTATTTAGACACATTTTAGTTTTTCTTTTTTCTCTTTGTAATACTGAAAGTGTTTGATTAGTAGTCCTCTCTTTATATTTTTGATACATATATATTTTCATAGGCTGTCTTTAGTATTTTTATGTTTTTAAGTTAGTGTGTCTTGTTGTTTAATTAATAAAATCTTGTTCATTTTTTCTGAATTGGTGGAGCATCTGTTTCTTTTTAACCATCTTTATCTTATAGATTAGTTTAGGTGTAATTTAGAGTGCTACTAATGGGATTGTCTATGTTCTTTTCATCTGTGTGTCTTATATATATATATATATATATATAGCAACTGTAAATATTACTGTATGTTCATTTGCATGTCTTAGACAGGTCTGCAACCCTGTCTTTCCCCATTGTCACCCAGCATACAGCGCTTCCACTGCAGCAAGGGATTCTGGGAAATGACATGCATATGAGCACTCCTTTTGTCTCAAGCTCGTATTACACAAGCCAATCCTCAAGCCAATGCATGCTGTTTTAAACACAGCTTTTAGACAGAGGCTGGGATGAGATGCAAAGCCATTAAACCCACTCACAGACATGTTTCAACCTTGATGGGTATCATCAGTGTGAGGTTGGTCTTAATATATATATATATATTTATATATTTATTTATTTATTTTTATTTATTTATTTATTTATTTTGTGTGGGGCTGTTGTGTGTGTATTTTTTTTATTGTGGGTAGCGGGGGTGGGTGAAGGGGGTATTTGACCCCAATGGTGGTTTGTTTAGGGCTTGCGGGTGGGTAGCGGGAGGGCTTAACCCCTTCATGACCGTAGAGGTATTAACCGCTAAGGTCGTGAAGGGGTTAAGTGAACCCGCAACCCCCCCGCAAGCCCTAAACAAGCAACAAAGGCCAAATACCCCCTTCACCCACCCCTGCTACCCACAATAAACTTGGCACGGCGGGTTAACCGCTTCATTGCCTTAGCGGTTTACCGCTAAGGTAATGAAGGGGGCTTTAAATGCATTTTTCCTGCCTCGGATGCATGCCGGGGGCTCCGGTGCGGGTATCAGCTCCGGAGACCCCGGCATCAATCACAGACAGGAAAAAGGCCTGATTTTTTCTAAGTGTCGACCTTGCCGATGCTTATACACCACCAGCCCGCCAATTTTAGTTGGCGGGCTGGATTGGCGTTCAAATCTCAATTCTAGAGTGCCGATCACCAGCGAAAAGCTGATCGGGGCTACTAGAATACAGCAAATTTAAAAAAGTGCAGAAAAGTGGCTTATCGGCACCCGCATGCCGATAAGTTTTTATCGGGAACAAAAATTGACGATTTTGGCTACTTTTTTGCACTTACTGAATCGGGAAGGCAATTTTGGCGAGAAAATGGCGATAAAAGCCTTTTTGGCGCTTACTGCATGAGGCCCTAAGTCCCGGTCAAGCAAAATCAAGTCCTCCGGAGTAAAGGGAGCAGCAGTGTCTGGAATTTCATGCTGATTTGAGTTCCAGGACATTTTGTGTTATGTCCCGGTCAAAGAAAGACTCTTGTTTAGAGTGCGATACAGCTAGGGAAGTCTAGTTTTTTTTACCCCAGTTCCCAAGTAAGTGTGTCCCTTCTTATGTAGTTTGTGTATCATTGTGAGTATGCCTTTTCCTGCGAATAAATTTACAATTTATTTCACTATACCTGTTTTGCTCAATGCATGATCCTGGTAAAAAGGTGTAAATGCCTGATCTCCCGTGACATATGCTCTCCACCCAAAACAATACAGTAATAAGCAAATTAACAGTGACAAACTGGATAGTTGAGTGCACACATATCGTCGACACCTGTGCACGTCACTGAACACGTCACTTTAATGCCCAATAAATTAAGCTGTACAATAGTACAATATAGTACTAATTAGACATCTGAAACAGAGGGTTAATATAGTAAAAACAAATAGCAGCAAGTGGAACGAAGCAGCAGGTGTACTCAGCCTGAATAAAGCCAATGTCTATAGCTCAGTAGTAACAATATAAACATAAGGGTACCTCAATCTTATTTCCCTAATAGCTATAGTGTCAAAGTCTGCCAAAATATACAAGGCAGCTGTGTAGCAATCAGAGTAGCTCAATCGTAATTCCCTAAAAGCTACAGTGTGTCAGAGTCTGCCAAAATACATAAAGCAACAAGTTGGCAGGTCAGTTTGATTTTGTTGGGTTACGACAGATCCAATGCTGATAATTCTGCCTGTAATTATACATGTAGATAAGAATATATATATACAGTTAAGTCCGGAAATAATTGGACACTAATACAAGTTTTGTTATTTCGGCTGTGTACCAAAATAAATTCAAGTTACAGTTGAAAATGGGCTTAAAGTGCAGTCTATCAGCTTTAATTTGAGGTTATTCACATCCAAATTTAAGGAAGGGTTTAGGAATTACATCTCTTTAATATGTAGCCCACTCTTTTTCAAGTGACCAAAAATAATTGGACAATTGACTCAAAAGCTGTTTCATGGACAGGTGTGGGCTATTCCTTCGTTATTTCATCATTAATTAAGCAGGTAAAAGTTCTGGAGTTAATTCCAGGTGTGGCATTCGCATTTGGAAGCTGTTGCTGTGAACCCACAACATGCGGTCAATGAGCTCTTAATGCAAGTGAAACAGGGCATCCTTAGGCTACAAAAAAAAAGAAAATCCATCGGAGAGATAGCAGGAGCATTAGGAGTGGCCAAATCAACAGTTTGGTACATTCTGAGAAAAAAAGAACGCACTGGTGAGCTCTGCAACACAAAAAGGCCTGGACGTCCACAGAAGACAACAGTGGTGGATGATTGGAGGATCCTTTCCATGATAAAGAAAAACCCCTTCACAACATCCAGCCAAGTGAAGAACACTCTCTAGGAGGTAGGCATATCATTATCGAAGTCTACCATAAAGAGAAGAGTTCACGAGAGCAAATACAGAGGGTTCACCAGAAGGTGCAAACCATTCATAAGCCTCAACAATAGAAAGGCCAGATTAGACTTTGCCAAACAAATTCTAAAAAAGCCAACCCAGTTCTGGAACAGCATTCTTTGGACAGATGAAACTAAGATCAACTTGTACCAGAATGATGGGAAGAAAAAAGTATGGAGAAGGCTTGCAACGGCTCATGATCCAAAGCATACAACATAACCTGTAAAACATGGTGGAGGCAGTGTGATGGAATGGGCATGCGTGGCTTACAATGGCACTGTGTCACTAGTGTTTATTGATGATGTGAGAGAAGACAGAAGCAGGCGGATGAATTTTGAAGTGTATAGGGATATATTGTCTGCTCAGATTCAGCCAAATTCAGCGAAGTTGATTGGACGGCGCTTCACTTTACAGATGGACAATGACCCAAAACATACAGCGAAAGCAACCCAGGAGTTTTTTAAGGCAAAGAAGTGGAATATTCTGCAATGGCCGAGTCAATCACCTGATCTCAACCTGATCGAGCATGCATTTCACTTGCTGAAGACAACACTTATGGCAGAAAGACCCATGAACAAAAAACAACTGAAGACAGCTGCAGTAAAGGCCTGGCAAAGCATCACAAAGGAGGAAACCCAGTGTTTGGTGATGTCCATGTGTTCCAGACTTCAAGCAGTCATTGCCTGCAAATGATTCTCGACAAAGTATTAAAAATTAACATTTTATTTATGATTGTGTTAATTTGTCCAATTACATTTGAGCTCCTGAAATAAGGGGACTGTGTATGAAAATGGTTGCAATTCCTAAACGTTTCATACAATATTTTTGTTCAAACCCTTGAATTAAAGCTGAAAGTCTGCACTTCTATTGCATCTCGGTTATTTCATTTCAAATCCATTGTGGTGGCATACAGAGCCAAAGTTATGAAAATTGTGTCAGTGTCCAATTATTTCCGGACCTAACTGTATTATATATATATATATATATATATATATATATATATATATATATATATATAGACCATACGATACCGGTTGAAGCACGACATCAAGGGACAGCACACAGGTAAGTAGATCACAAGTTCTTTGTATTGAAAAAGAGACTCAAAAACCGACGTTTCGGTCCCCCAGTGGGACCTTTCTCAAGATGGTGCAATTGAATACAGTGCAGGATACATATATATAGCCCAAACCCCAGTGCTGTTCAAAAACACCAATCTGAAATGCTGTGTGCAGGCTACACAGGCAGGTGAGGTCAATTAATTGTGATTGGTGTTTTGGATCTGCAGTCCCTTTTATACCCAGGGAGAGAGTCCTAGGCCTGAGACCCTGATAGGGCAGCATACAGACAAAAGGCCCACCCCTTGTCACTCAAGGGAGTTGTTTACTGCTACAGCAGCAAGGGCATAGATTTAACCCCAACATTGCCTGCGCTGGTACTAGGGCTTATGTGTTAGGTAGGGCAGATTAGTAGCCAAGAGGATTTGTGGCTACATATACATATCCGAAAAAGTACTCATGGAGTCTGAGCATGTATGTACTGTACATCTACATTGATGTACCTATTAGAATGTACAGTGTTGTTTATTACCGTGGTTACCAATTTATTTTAATTTGTTATATGTAATGTCTCTGAAATGGTTCAAGCAAATTGTCTGAAATGTTAATACAAGTTGTAAAATAATACATCTAATTTTTCATGTTAAGTGTAATGTAGTGTTGGTGAGATTTTTTTATCATTTAAAAAAACAAAAAAACAAATTGCAAGATGAGGGCTGCACCAATTTGGTTGAAACTTCTGGCAGATCTAAGATAAAATAGCAGAAAGTTGCCCTCAAAATGTCATCAGAATTGGTCAAGGGGTTTGGTCTGTGGAGGGAGAACACACCAACAAAAAAAACCAAATACACAACCAAACAGGTCACAAAGTCTAGTTAAACTTTTGCTTCGCTCGCTCATCCAACTATGAATTTATATATTTTGGCATTATATTTTTGGGGCTGAATCTAAATAGTGAAATATTTTGAGTACAGTGGCGACACAGTTTATCGCACTGCGGCCAGATCCGCAAGCCGGGAGATTTCCCGGCTTGCTAGTGGCCGCCCCTCGGCGTGCCGCGCGTCATAGACGCGCGGTCACGCTTCTTCGGGAGCGTGCGCCCCCTGCACGCGCGTCCAGGGCTCCCCGAGGGAGCCCTGGTGTCCCGCGATCGCGGGACGGCGGCAGGGGGTTCCGGGGGACCCGGCGGACCCGGCAGCGGTAGGGAGAGCGCCCCGATCGGAGGGCGCTCTTCCGCTGCTTCGGCGCGCGCCCGTCACTCTCGGGCGCGCGCCAGGCTACTGCTGCGGCCAAGAACGGGCAAATGCTCGAATAAACTTGGCCGCAGCAGTATGATGGGTGAAACTTATTGTGCTATATTTAATTGGATTTACTAGTTACTATTTCTGGATTGGGAGGCATATGTACTGTAACTGTATTTTTCATGAACAAAATAATATGGCTGTCTATTAATTTTATTTAACTATTGTCCCTTATTATGCTTGTCTGACATAGACATGTGGAAGCGTTGAAATAATATCAATGAGTCAAGGGTTCAAAGTATCAACGTGAGTTTATCTGCACCAAGGTACTGTACATCTGAGAGAGAATTCAAAAATGAACTCATGCCTCTGAAAACATATTGCTTGGCATCATATTTTTATACATTTCAAAATGAGTAATACGCCCCTTAAGGGGGCTGGCTTAGAAATAAAAACAATATGATGACTTACTGTATATAAAAATCTTTATTGATATATAAATATGCTTTGTAAGCTATATATTATCCTATATATTCCACCACACTGTGGGGCTCTTAACCGCCTGACTTTAAGGAGTAAACCACTTAGCCCTTTGGGTGCAGCTGTCAGATAAGCGAAACTAAGGTCAGCAATATATGACTTTGCTGGAAAAACTTTTACAAATGCAATTATTTTAATTTCATGACTAGTAGAAATTATACAAGGGCTTAGTCTACCCCAGAAGCGATGCTCTGCAACATATCAAACATACACAAATAAACAGATACACATATACACAAGCAAACACTCAAAATGGCTGCTGCGCCAAAATGGTGATGATGACAGTCTGTCTTCATATAGCCTGAGCCACACACCTTATCTCAATCTTCACAGACATAATATATAACGGGATACAAATACTATACATAGTTATAAGTAAAGAGTAAGAGCTAAACAGCAATAGGGTTTTGAGTTTCCTTTATTGATACAAATTAGAACAACTTTAATTTGATATATCTAATGCTGATGATGGAGTTTATATATTCTGTGTTTTTTTTTTACAGTATACCACTTATGTACAGTACAATTGGTACAGCTAAGTGTTAGGGAGCAGACTACAGATACTAAAGTCTACTAAACGTGTATAATATTCTGTTGTTATTTTGATTACAAGAACAGGAAAGGGGAGGGACACTCCCACTTGTGATGCTAACAAGGAGCAGACAATTACTTTGTGCGTAATAAATCAATAAATATCTTCATTGCATAAGACAGTTCATGAGACCCAAGAATCCGAATTGTCCACCAATAAACACACTCCCATGTACATAACCACTAGCCTGATAGGTAGATCTTATGTGGTAGTCTGGGTGCTGTGTGGGACTGATCACATAAATGAAGTAATAAATTACTCACTGCTGACCTTGTTGTTATTGTGATTACATCATTTCTATGTCTTCTGCATAGTTACTGGTTACTAGGATGTGACGTCTAGTGGCCTATTCCTGTGGTATTTGTGCCCTTTTTCTATATACACACTGGTGGCTAGGTAGATTTCCACACACATGGTGTTGAGAAAGAGTCGGTTAGGCCCTTACCTTACATTTTTTTTTTTTAAAGATGCTTTATTAAAAACAAAAATAACTTTTATTTACTGAGCCATCGGTGAGTTCTGTGGTATTGATACAGTTATTAGAAAACATAAGGCTTCAATAGAGAACATACTGTATCAGTTCAAAGCAACTAAGGACCAAAGTCTGTAGTATGTTCCACAACATATGATTGATAAAGATGTGTTCCACTATATTTATTCAAGGTCTGTATGACATCTTATGCCAGCTGTATGACTCTACCAGCAGAATTCTAGAAATATCATTAGATCATTAAACCACAGTATGTATATTTATGCAATAACAAGCTCATCATTCATTAAGGAAGATTATACGCATCCTGTATTTACTCAATTGTAAAAGCTACACCTGCAGAGCCAGAACATCTGCTCTCTCAAGGTGTTTTGGACTTGGAACAATCATTTAAAGCTTCTGTTTTTTAAATAAAGTGAAATAAATAATTGTACAACTAATATAAAATAGCTATATTTGATGTTACAGTTAATAGAATATGATTGACTTGTTTGATTATTTTAAAATATTTAAAACATAGATCACTAAAAATAAATCATAGTAGAAATTCTTATTACCTGACTTGATTGTTAACTGAGATAGGATTTTTAATGAACACTTCATAGTAATCCCCTTCCTACATTATCGAACCTAAAAAGGCATCAAAATTAAACTTGTATTTCATTTTAGTTTGCCATATTATTGATGCAGTGCTAAGTGGTAACACTACTCATTATGTTATTTTGCTGACATTTCAATAAGGTGTTTTTTTTAATCAAAAATTATTATTATTATTATTATTATTATTATTATTATTATTATTATGGTTTATTTATAAAGCAGTAAAGATGTACCTAAGGTAGGGTACAGAAAGATCCCTGATGGTGGCGCACTGCGGACCTTTATATAGTAATTTGGTCAGAGGTAGAAATGAAATACTGTAGATAAAATCAATTTTATTGATATAGTGTTTGTAGTTAAAAGTGACATATAACCAAGTTAGGGTATATATCTGAATATTGAGATGCCTCAGCTTAGTAGGTCAGACAGTAACCTGGACGTGTGATCCGAGCAATCTCTCCTGTGAATAGCGCATGGAATGGAGCATGCGCAGTCAGACAGACTTAACAGAGCATACAGTCAGAGGGAAGTATAAACTTAACCCACAGTACTCGGGTACAATTTAAGAAGACACTAAGACATTTGGGGGATCATTTACAAAAAATCAACCATACCTACCCTCTATTCTGGTCTCCTCTAAGACAGATTAGTATATCTCTCTAGACACACCACAGTGTTTACATGATTGAATATTCATCACTGCACTGTGTTCATAGCAGGCAGACGACCTGCTTCTAATATGGCTGAAGGGAAATACCCTAAATGACCAGGAGAAGACTCTATCTATTAAAGATGTATACTAGCAGAAACAGTACTGCATAAGAACTCAGTGGCACGTTTATTTGGTAAATTAAAAGACTACTACACTCTTCAAGAATTATTATATCCATATATACTTACTCTGCTTCACGTCTACCTCCCTCCCTGAGAGAAGAATAACATAAATTTTGCTTAACTAGTATCACACATGCTCAGTCCAACATGCTAGACTTAGGAGACATACAAGTGAAATTATCACCTAGCACCATAACAATGTACACAAAATCCACCTACTGGAATAAATATACTCACCTCGTCTCCAACCTACCCCCGTTTTTCTGACAAGAGTAAACAGGACACTTGCTTACAAACTGCGGAGCATGCGCAGTCAGACAGACTTAACAGAGCATACAGCCAGAGGGAAGTGTAAACTTAACCCACCGTATTTAAGAAGACAATAAGACATTTGCCACTCACGACACTGGCTATTCACAGGAGAGATTGCTCGGATCACACGTCCATTACTGTCTGACCTACTAAGCTGAGGCACCTCAATATTCAGATATATACCCTAATTTGGTTATATGTCACTTTTAACTACATACACTATATCTTTAAATTGATTTTATCTACAGTATTTCATTTCTACCTCTGACCGAATTATTATATAAAGGTCTGCAGTGCGCGACCATCAGGGATCTTTCTGTACCCTACCTTAGGTACATCTTTACAGTTTATACCGCCACTCTCCCAGGCAGCACGCATATATCACCAAGGGGTTCTGAGCAAGGTCTCCTTCTATAATATTATTTGTAAAGCACCAACATATTCTGCAGAGTGGCACAGTGGGGGTGCATAGTGCCATCAATTGCATATACTGAATATGATGCAAATAAAGAAAAACAAGCACCAATACAGTACATACAGACGTTCCTGAGGGCCCTGCTCAAGAGCGTTTACAATCTAGTGGGAATAAGGGGAAATGTTGAAACAAAAAGTAAAGTAGCTACTCAATGTGGGATGGGGTATGTTTTAGCTGCACAACTGGTCCCATTAAGGTTTGGCGGTATGGATGTTAGGGGGTCTTAGATAGTGTGGAGTTTGGTCCAGCCATACAGTTGATACCAATAGAGTTGGGGTGGAGGGGGTGGATGTTAAAGGTATGCCAAATAGGCTTAGTTAAAAAGGTGCTTTTTCAGAGTTTTTAAATGTCTAAAGCTGGTGGAGAGTCTGATGGTGTGTTGTAGGGAATACCAGATAGATGCAGCATGGGAGGTCTTGTAGGCAGGAGTGAGAGAAGGTAATGAAGCAGGAGGAAAGGTGGATATCATGGCCAGAACGATTTTGGAATTTAGGTGTATATTTGAGGATAAGGGCTGAGATGTAAAGTGGGGGCAGCATTGTTGAGAGATTTGCAAGTCAGAGCTAGGGTTTTAAATGTAATTCTTGAGGATATTCTTCCAATATGTAGGAATTTCCATACTGGAGCAGCAGAAGTGGAGCAGTGAGTGAGATAAATGAGACTGGCAGCAGCATTTTTAATGGATTGACATTGGGACCGGTGGACGAGAGTAAGGCCAACTAGGAGAAGGTTGCAATAGTCAAGGAAGGGCAGGATGTGAGTGAATTAGGATTTTAGTTGTATCATGAGGGAGAAAAAGGCCTATCCTAGCAATATTTTGGAGGTGGAAGGGGCAGGACTTAGTGAGGGCTTGAATGAATGGAATGAAGGAGAGGGCAGAGTCAAAGATGACCCTTAGGCAGCGGGTTTTGTGTGTTCATGTGATTGTAGTATGCTGCTCATTGCTTACTTTTCACACATGTAGAAAATGTAGCTTATAGCATATCTCACAGGTATCTCAGGTGTGCTCAGTAAGAAACATTAAACTGTCAACCAGGAAGTGGAAGTGGTCTGCTTTTAAAGGAAGCTAGGGGTAGGAAGATACTACAGGTGTGAGCACTTCTCTTGGTGCTACCGTATATGAGCGATATGCACAAAGGTGGCTATGATATAACAGAACAGGAACACAAATATTAACTGTGCCATCTGCCAGAAGGCCAGACACATATTGAATTTAAATACTTTAGTTTAAAATAAAGAAAACTCTACAAACTGTAGGATGTGATTCCTCTTGTTTCCCATAGCACTCAGTGTTATTGATTTGACACGTCTAAGGCACCTTATGAGGAATGGGGTATGGTATCAGACCAAACAGGATCAGAACTCACACAACGACTGTTGTTCAGGACAAGAGCTCTAGCAGTGTGAGTTAAACAAGCAGATGGTTAGTATCACTGTCACAGTATACTTAGTTTGGAGCTTTACTTCTCATTGAGTGTGCATAACTGTAAAAATTACTTTACCCTCTTATGGGATAGAGATGTATATCTAATATGTAGTCTACTGCCATTAGACACCCTTTAGCTTGGAAAGACACTTTAGGGTCCATTTTTTTAATAGGCTGTAATGTATTCCAGCACCGAAAGTGCCTTATGGCAGAACTCTGTTAAGAAAATATGGCCCACTTTCTTTATTCTTTTTAAGATTATAAGTACTAACTCAAGTCACAAGCTCACTTTGTTATATTACTTTTTCTCTGCATCTGCTTTACTTGCTGCACTTCCTCTTGTTTTTACTGTTGCGGCCCCTTTTATTCTAAAACATCATCGCATTTTTCCGGGATTTTTTTCCGAATGTTACGCACTTCACCGGGTGCATGCCGCATTCATGCCGCATTCATGTTGAGTTCTCAGCCGCGTGTCATGCGCGGTTCATGTGTTTATTGAGAATGGTTCGGATTTAATAGGTTGCAATTCTTCGCGTGTCCGCCAGATGGTAGCTATTCATGAATTGTAATGCGCATGCGCTACAGTAATGTGTCGACTTGCAGGTGATTTGTTTAAAAAAGATACCACAGTGGGCTATTGTAAATTGGCTTGGGACTGAAGGAAGAGGTTACAATAATGTATCAATTTAGGCTTTTCATATTAAAGAAAGACAAAGACCAGTTTCTGTTATTCTCCAGAGACCCGCCGCCATGAGTGTTCAAGTACAGCCCGTGTTCCAAAAACATGACAGAACGTACGCATATTTAATATGGGACGTGATTAATGCAACAGATGATAAGATGACAACAGTTGTTCAAATTTATCAGTATTTTATCGAAAACTATGATTTTTACAAATTTTCGCCACCTCCTCATGTGTGGTAGCACAATAAGAAAAAGTTTATGTAGCGATCCATGTTTTTATCGTATTGATCCCGAATTTATTGGAGGGTATTGGTGTGTATCACCGGGTTTTTCCTGTATCTATGATCATGCAGACGGCAAAAGGAGAAAAGGTTGTGTTAAAACCAACTAAGAAACGACAGTCGCAGGCAAGCAATGCGCAAGCACCAGCACCAGCTTCCAATAATGGTCCCATCGTCAGTGACAACCCTTGCTGTCTGTCCATGCACGGACACCTGCAGCCTGAGCCGGATTTCGCGTGCAGTTTGGAGCATGCTTGCATGTACCTAAGCGATTTCCAGCCTCATCAGCTGACTACAGGTGTAGTAGTCCCGCTGCCAACTGTCAACGTGTATGATCAAGAACACTGGACTGGCATATATGATCAAGAATACTGGAGGGTATTGGTGTGTATCACCGGGTTTTTCCTGTATCTATGATCATGCAGACAGCAAAAGGCGAAAGGTTGTGTTAAAACCAACTAAGAAACGACAGTCGCTGGCAAGCAATGCGCCAGCACCAGCACCAGCTTCCAATAATGGTCCCACCGTCAGTGACAACCCTTGCTGTCTGTCCATGCACGGACACCTGCAGCCTGAGCCGGATTTCGCGTGCAGTTTGGAGCAAGCTTGCATGTACCTAAGCGATTTCCAGCCTCATCAGTTGACTACAGGTGCAGTAATCCCGCTGCCAACTGTCAACGTGTATGATCAAGAATACTGGACTGGCAGTGGCCCGGCACCGGCACCAGCTGAATGGGAAATTCTATGGTGACTAATGTTGCCGTATTTTTTTTCTGTTTTTTTTTATTTTGAAAATATCAATATCAGTGCGATTCAAAAGTCAAGCGATTCTCCTGTAAGCAATATCATTGGCTGAGCGGCTTCTACAGTACTGCAGATACTAAACATTTGGTGGAACGCTAGGCGCATGCGCATTGGAACCTTCTTGAAACGCATATGCGTGTCATCACATCGACGGTAGGCGCATGTGAACAGGAGACGCCCCCGGAGAAAATTATTGGTGGGACTGACTGGGAACTTCTTTAGGGGACTGACCATTACAGTAAAACTTTTATTTTTGTTTTTCCTCAGAAAAGGAAACGGCAAATGGAGGGATTTCGATGGATAATATCGCTTTGTGTAACAATGCCTGCACATTGCTGAATCCGATTTAAAAACCCACGTACCGGAGTCTACAGTTTAGTGGCCGTTGTTATTGATTAGGATAGAATACCTGAAACAGTATGCTGATGTTTTCAGACCCTATACAATACTTTTTTAATATATACTGTATAATAAACCCCCAAAAATAAAAAGTATGCATTTATTCTACATGTATACCAGTACATACAGTAGGTGTCTTCTATACCAGTACATACAGTACAGTACAGTATGTCTTGTATTTTTTTAAATACTCATGTGATGTAAAGTACTGAGCATGCCTACAGTATACAGTGCAGTATGCCTGGACAGTACATTCTAGAAACACTGTATTTTGTTACAGTATCAAAGGAGACAATGGAACAATTTAAAACAAATCAACATGTTCTTTTATTGGTGGAGTAAGTACAAAAACATTTATTTACAAATACTGTACAATGTAAAAACATGTTAAGTGCACAGCAATTCAAAACATCAACAGGTGTATGGTTTACTGCTAGTGAAAACATTTATGTACAGAAAGTCAAAACATTTACAGTCAGTCAGTATGGTTTACAGTCACATGCTGTTATTAAAAACAATTCTTTATTCATAAAATATACAAAACGCAACATCTTTATTAAAGAAAGGCAAGAACATTTACAGTGGGATGGTGTACAGAACAGTCAGTCAGGCCTGCACCACTACAGTCCTCGAGGGCCACAAACAGGCCCGGTTTTCAGGACAACCTTGAAAACCGGGCCTGTTTGCGGCCCTCGGGGACTGGAATTGTGCAGGTCTTGTGTACAGTAAATACAAACATTTATTTATTAATACAAGTTAAAACACACAACATCTCCTTTATTAAAGAACGGCAAGTCAAAATATTTACAGTGGGATGGGACAAGTTAAAACACACAACATCTCCTTTATTTAAGTACAGCAGGTCAAAACATGTACAGTACAGTTCAGCACAACAGTATGGTCTTACCTGTTATTAAAAAAAATCTTTATTCATAAAATATACAAAACGCAACATCTCCTTTATTAAAGAACGGCAAGTCAAAATATTTACAGTGGGATTGGACAAGTTAAAACACACAACATCTCCTTTATTTAAGTACAGCAGGTCAAAACATGTACAGTACAGTTCAGCACAACAGTATGGTCTTACCTGTTATTAAAAAAAAATCTTTATTCATAAAATATACAAAACGCAACATCTCCTTTATTAAAGAACGGCAAGTCAAAACATTTACAGTGGGATGGTGTGCTGAACAGTCAGTCAAGCCTGCAGAACTACAGTCCTCGAGGGCCGCAAACAGGCTCGGTTTTCAGGACAACCTTGAAAACTGGGCCTGTTTGCGGCCCGCGGGGACTGGAACAAAACATTTACCAAACATTTACAACAGTTGAACACTCACGCAAATGCGTACCCCACCAGATTGTCCTTCCATGGCCGATGCCTTGCATGGCGCAATATGCCATTAATGCAGTCTCGAACGCCTTTCATTATAGGATCTGTAATTGAAAAAAAGCGCCGCAATTCCTCCAGAATGGTCTTTCTTAAATTGTCAGGAAGCGCCTTTTTTTTGCGATTTCCTTCGTAGTTCACTTTGAAGGCCCACTCGCAGTACATCAAGTAGGATACGTGGTTCTTAAAAATTAACAAGACATACTTGTGGTGTACACCAGAACTCATCACCCTATACTTCTCCCTGAGTGCCGGTGGCATATCGCGCAGGATGATGTCAGGCACCGTATCGATGCGAGCGAATGTAGGTGTTCTTCTGTGAGCGGGTGTGCTTGTGGTGGCGGGTGAGGGTAGGTTGTCTGGGAGGAAGGTTTCCTCCTGTCTTGGTCGCCCTGTTGTCTCCTGGCGTGGTCTTGACAGAGTTGTCATGTTATACTCCTCCTCAATGGCATACATGTACACAAAATCTTCTGGTAGAGGGGGTGCGCTTGGTGATGGAAGGTGGCCAAAGGTCCTATTCCATGCCACCCTCCTGCTCTGGCGTCGGGGATACAGGGACATGAACACCAAGCAAATTATGTATCCCCGCTATGTCAGTCTCTATCTTCTCCATCCGTCGATCCATTCGTTGATCCATCTTCTCCATCCGTTGATCCATCTTTTGCATCCGTTGATCCATATTTAGCATCCATTGCTCCATATTTAGCATGGTCTCCAGAAGCAGATCTATCTTTGCCAGCACAATAGAGTTCCCGGGGATATCCATACTTATCCCATTCAGCATCTGGTCTAACGAGCTGCTTCTTGTGCATGGCGTTCTGTGGACATCTGGGTGGATGGGTGCTACGGAGGATGAGATGGGGGTTCCATGGAGAGAAGCAGCAGCGTCGTCGAAGAAGGGTGGAGGAGGTGACCTGTGAATATCCGGGAGAGGAGAAGCGGCAGCGTCGTCGAAGAGGGATGGAGAAAGTGACCTCTTGATTTCTGGGCAAGAAGCATCCGAGTTGTCTAAGTGCAAAGGAGAAAGTGACCCATGGATTTCAGAGGCACCAGCGGCAGCGTCGTCGAAGAGCACTGGCGAATACAGTATGGCCTGTGGGTTTCTGGGAGGGCGGCGGCAGTGTCGAGGACGAGTAGTGGAGAAGACGGGCTGAAGATTTCCGGGACAGCGGCGGCAGAGTCGTCGAAGCGTATGGGAGGAAGTGGTCTGCGGGTTCGATGGGTTGGCTGTCATTTGTTTTGCGTTGAGTGAACATCACCGTATTTCTTCTTGACATAATAAGGCTGACGTCTATTAAAACCATTAGCCGTTGGAGTCAGCAGAAGGTTTTCTTTATTGGCCTTAGCCTGTCGCTTTGGCCTTGGCGTGGAAACGGCTGCCGCCTTTCGCTTTTTCTATGTGATAGGCACGGCAGAGGCGAGTGGCTTCCTGCGTCCGTAGAATCGGGGTTGATCCATGGAAGCAGATGGCACAATGCAGTATCTGGACAAGGGCAATTTCAGATAAAGATCATCGAGTGGTGGGCTATGCAAAGTGTGTAATCTTTTATGCACAGCGACGAGGTACAGGTGTTGAAAGTGGGTGTACTCTAATGCGAGCAACCACCGTGAGCTATCATGCACACAGAAAAACCAGAGAACGCAAAAGGACAGCAACGGTAACTAACACGTAAGTATATTTATATAACTAATTTATTTATAAAATATTGTACTGTAGATCTACTAGTGTACTGTAATAGTGTACTGTAGATCTACTGTATCTCATTTTATAGTTATTTCGGTATATTTATACAGTATAGCAACTGTATATGTATATTTTTTATATTGCTGCATATTAATAGAACAATATCTCATTGTATACTATTTTTACACCAAATGATGTGCTGTACTTGTGGCCTACTGCACTGTAACTTACCGGATTGTTTTTCTGTACATTGTAGGGAGACAATTCTTCTGGTCGACAAAATAAGTGAGGAGAATGATGAGAAGAGTGCATTAAGGGTCAAATACACTCTGCTGAAAAATCACAATCTCACTGTATCCGTGACCAGCATAAAGAAGATGAGACGCAGAATTGGATGGAAATATGGACGTGTGAGGTTAGTATTTGACAATACAGGAGGTAAAAGTGTTGTTTAAGAAACTGTACTCTACCACTAAACCTATTTATTACTTTTCATTACAGAGCGTACCCCATGATAAGGGACATTAACAAAATCAAGAGAGTGGTGCAGGCCCAGGCATGGATCGACAGTGGAGAAACTTTCCAGGATTGCATCTTCACTGACGAGTCTACTGTGTCGCTGGAGAGATTTGCCACCTTTGCATTCCACAAAAAAGGTCGCATATCTATGAAGCCGCGTCCAAAACACCCAGTGAAAATGCATGTGTGGGGTGCCATCTCTAGGCGTGGACCAGGATGCATTGTCATCTTTGAAGGTAAAATATATAAAATATAATGTAGCCTTATGCACTGTACTGTACTAGTGTGCAGTTTTTTGAGCACTTTTCTTTTCTTGCTATAGGAATCATGAATAAAGCTTTCTTCCAAGACAACATTGTCCCTGAGATAGTGCAATACATCACACGCGCGTTCCCGAATGGTCACCGCTTCTACCAGGACAACGATCCGAAGCACACAGCGTCAACAGCGCATATCCTTGAGCGCGGTATCAACTGGGTGAAGACGCCAGCGGAGTAAGTGCGGTAACCGTGTCTCATTTTTTCCCACTGTTTTTACTGTGTACTGTATCTTTTTAACTAATTGTCCTTTTTTCCCCCCTCCAATGACAGATCGCCAGACTTCAATCCGATCGAAATGGTCTGGCATCAGCTGAAGGACCATATCCGAAAAGTCGTGAAACCCTCCAAAAACGATGAGTTGGCGAAAGGCATACTGAGTTTTTGGAACGATGTACTCACCGTGGAACGCTGCAATGAATATATTGACCATATTGCGACTGTGTTGCCCATTGTGATCGCGCGTAATGGGCAAGCATCAGGAAGGTAGTATGGTATACTGAAGTACCGTAATGTAGTATTGTAAGTACAGTATGATACAGGTAAGTATGGCACAGATTTTTTCTTTCCTTGTAGTCAAAGTATACAGTAGTTCCAGTATAGACTAGTTTGACAGTACTACGGTAGCTGCATACTGTAGTCCAATATGGAGTAGCTATACAGTACACAATGCCATAATACAGTATGCACCTACTGTACAGTACAGTAACTGCTCAATTTATTTATTTCCATTGAGAGCAGCCTAGCCATCTAGTTACAAAGTATTTAACAGTAGTCAGAGTATACAGTAGTTCCAGTATGGACTTGTTTGACAGTGCTAACAGCGTACAGTAGTCCAATATGGAGTAGATACAGTATACAGTACACAATGCCATAATACAGTACAGTATGCACCTAACTGCTTAATTTATTTATTTCCACAGAGAGCAGCACCAGCCATCTGGTTCCAAACTATTTAACAGTTGTCACAGTACACAGTAGTTCCAGTATAGACTAGTTTAACAGTACTACATAGCACACAATGCCATAATACAGTACGCACACACTAATTTTTTGGTTTCCTATCTTTTCAGGAAAAAATGATGGACTGGGAGAGAGGGGGGATGTCGTGTACGGTCTGAACTCTTTGTACAGTCAAGTGTACAGTATTTAAACAGCAGTAATGATGTACACAAAACCTCTCCTCTCTCAATGAACTACTGTACTGTACACAGAATGAGGAAGAAGATAAAGACGGAAAAAATTATATTACTATATATATATTATAAATTATATGTTATTAAATAATATTATTATCAATGTGCATTATTCATGTTTATCCACCGGCCCTCAATTTCCATCTGCCAGAAGAACTTAATAAAGACTGCATTATGTATTATTCATGATTATTTTTATATTTGTATTTTTTGGTTCCTGATAAAATAAAATAAATATTTATTTACATTCATGCTAATCATAATCATTGACAACAACCCCCCTCTCCTCCCCACAAACCTACAGTACACCAAAGAAAAAGAATGAATGACAAAACAACATGAATCAATTAATGTTTTTTTTAATTCTCAATTCTCACAATGCTGTGCAAACCAGATTTACATATCAAATTCGAGAAGGGATTTTTTCAAAGCGTTACCGCAATCAAAGAATCAAAGCCTCAAAGGGTTGGAGGGGGGGGGGGGTGAGTCATGCACAGTAATCAGCTAGCTCCCATCTCAAAGAGGATTACACGCAGGCGCAGTGAGCTGACGCTCGGCTAGGGACGGATTAAAAACACAATGACAGCTTCAGAAAATGAATGACTCTGTGGAGGTGTCTGTCAATAAAAGTTTCAAATCCTTGAGCGAGCCTTGTGTGTGTGTGCGTGGGGGAGGGGGCTGCATGAAGGATAAGCAGTGCAGCAGTTCAAAGAAATGACATAATTTCAAAAGGCAGTTCATCATAATAATATGATCCCTACACCCCCAAATACAGTACGTAAAACGCACACAAATCAACCATGTGCAGTCAATACGCACAGGGTCGCAGTCAAAATCTACAGCATAGATTGAATATCGTAATATCAAGATGGTTTTTGCAGGTTTGTGGAGAAAATAACAATTAAAAAATTAGAATAATTTTTTTTATTTTTTTTGGTCTGGTCACTCACTCAAGCAAGCAGTGGTGGGTGAACTTACAGGCGCATGCGCAGCAATCAACTAGCTCCCATCCCAAAGAGGATTACAGGCAGGCGCATAGACAGGTGATGCTCTGCTAGGGACTGATTAAAAACACAAAGGCAAGCGTTTTATATTTATTTTTTTTGTTCCTGGTAAAATAAATATTTATTTATATTCCTGCTAATCATAATCATAATCATTGACAACAACCCCCCCCCCACACCTACAGTACACCAAAGAAAAAGAATGAATGACAAAACAACATGAATCAGTTAATGGTTTTTTTAACTCTCAATTCTCAAAATCAGATTTACATATCAAATTTGAGAAGGGATTTTTCCAAAGTTTTTTCCAAAGCCTCAAAGAGTTGGAGGGGGGGGGGTTGGGTGAGTCATGCGCAGTAATCAGCTAGCTCCCATCTCAAAGAGGATTACACGCAGGCGCAGTGAGCTGACGCTCGGCTAGGGACGGATTAAAAACACAATGACAAGCTTCAGAAAATGAATGACTTTGTGGAGGTGTCTGTCGATAAGATTTTCAAATTCTTGAGTGAGCCTTGTGTGTGTGCATGGGGGAGGTGGCTACAGGATACAGCTGCATGAAGTTCAAAGATAATGACATACTTTAATTTCAAAAGGCAGTTCATAATAATAATATGATCCCTACACTCACAAATACAGTACGTAAAAAGAACACAAATCAACCATGTGCAGTCAAACGCACAGGGTCGCAGTCAAAAGCTACAGCACAGGTTGAATATCGTAATATCAAGATGGTTTTTGCAGGCTTGTGGAGAAAAAAAAATTAGAAGAATTTTTTTTTTTTTGGGTCTGGTCACTCACTCAAGCAAGCAGTGGTGGGTGAAGTTACAGGCGCATGCGCAGTAATCAACTAGCTCCCATCCCAAAGAGGATTACACGCAGGCGCATAGAGAGGTGATGCTCTGCTAGGGACTGATTAAAAACACAATGGCAAGCGTTTTATATTTATTTTTTTTGTTCCTGATAAAATAAATATTTATTTACATTCCTGCTAATCATAATTTTAATCATTGACAACAACCCCACCCTCCCCCCACACCTACAGTACACCAAAGAAAAAGAATGAATGACAAAACAACATGAATCAGTTAATGGTTTTTTTAACTCTCAATTCTCACAATGCTGTTCAAATCAGATTTACATATCAAATTTGAGAAGGGATATTTCAAAAGCGTTACCGCAATCAAAGCCTCAAAGGGTTGGAGGGGGGGGGGGGGTTGGGTGAGTCATGCGCAGTAATCAGCTAGCTCCCATCTCAAAGAGGATTACACGCAGGCGCAGTGAGCTGACGCTCGGCTAGGGATGGATTAAAAACACAATGACAAGCTTCAGAAAATGAATGACTCTGTGGAGGTGTCTGTCGATAAGAGTTTCAAATCCTTGAGCGAGCCTCATGTGTGTGCGTGGGGGAGGGGGCTACAGGGTACAGCTGCATGAAGTTCAAAGATAATGATATACTTTAATTTCAAAAGGCAGTTCATCATAATAATATGATCCCTACACTCACAAATATAGTACGTAAAAAGCACACAAATTAACCATGTGCTGTCAAACGCACAGGGTAGCAGTCAAAAGCGACAGCACAGATTGAATATCGTAATCTCAAGATGGTTTTTGCAGGCTTGTGGAGAAAATAAAAAAAAAATTTTGGTCACTCACTCAAGCAAGCAGTGGTGGGCGAAGTTACAGTAATCACCTGCTGTCAAGCAGGAATGTGATTGAAACCAAAAAGACACACGTTCAAAGGAATGGTGTGGGAGAGATGTACTGCATTGTAGAGAAGATAAGAAGTTGAAATACCCTGCAGTGCAGTAAATTATCCTGAGCGAGGGGAGAGCGCTGTATATGCCGAAATGTGACACTGTTAGAGTACTGTACACGCCTATGCGTTTCAACAATTTTCAAATGAGACATACTGTACAGTACAGCACTGCAAATGCATGTATACGGTAAATATGCAAGTTTACAATTACTGCGTGCGCACACAGACTGTGTACTGACGTATGTTGAACCGCGAAGATATTAGACTTCCAAGACAACAGCTCGCAAACGCCCCCCTGAGTTTTTACACAGCATTGCAGTATTGCTGACAGCGAGAATAAAATGCTAATATCATGAGCGCTAAAATAACGCAATTCACTCCGGACCAAAAAAAAACAAAAACCGCATCTGACTGAGCTTATCAGAGAGCCGCTTATAAAGCCGATTTAGGCTAAAGGCGGCCGCCACTGTACTTGTGTATGTCAGAAAACATGTGTGTTTAAAAGTGACAGAACACAGAGATCACTAAATATGTAACTGAAACTGCAATCACCAAAATAAATATCAGGAAAATGGAAATATATAGCTGGTGCTTAAAGGGTTAATGTGTGATATTAACAGTGTTGATCAAAAAAGAGATTTGATCAGAAAGGTAACCCTCTATATACAGCACTCTAAACCTATATAGTATTTAATTATGGACATAAAGGGTTGTCCAACAATTAGTGCTGTCAGAATCACCGTAGAAGTCAAAAACAATAAAATTTTATTACGTCTTAATTGACTTTAAAAACACAGATGCAGTATTAAAAACCCAAATATAAACGTGGCTATAGTGGATATTGATACCAAATAAATATTGGAGATCAAGCTATAATTTTTTCAATAACCAGTCATCCAGACCTATAGGTATATAGTATGAAAACTGCTGAGAGGGCTTATGTTTGTATCAAAGACAGCTACTCCTGTATAAGTGATAAATTCACAAACAATGTTGCAACAGGTGCTGTCTAGGATCCCCTTTAACAAGGGTGTAGCTAGACTTTTATTGGCTCTTTTGTTTGTAAAGAGAGATCCAGCAATGTGTCTTTACATAGGTAGTTGGAACATTGTATATACTCAGAATGTTATGTGATACAAATGTCTGCCCGTATGGTCATACACATGTAGCAGTAGAGTGGTTTTTATGTATCATAGAGCCCAAAAATCTTGATTGCTGGCTGTATGTATTAACCACTAGCAGTATCTGTTTCCACTGCTATTGCAAAGAACA